>NC_092817.1:61571126-61678626 GCF_023375885.2 Dermacentor andersoni | reverse complement strand
TAAATTTTGTGGGAGACATCAAATAATGCTCGCGGTGCGCTCCGACGCACGTGGCTTATGGGATGCCGCAGAAATATTACAGGGCGAGAAATTTATCGTCGTATCGCATGAGCAGATCCATAAGGCAGCGAGCTACACCGAAACTTATGCTCTTATGCTTGTTGCTTAGTTTTCTGGCTTCCTTTTCTCGCATGTTATTAGAACTACATCCTTGTCGTTCTTCCCCCTTTCATTTCCCCTTAAATCCACTGCGAAATTCACGATACAGAGCACGACAGGCGAAACCATTTATTTCAATCTATCCACCCAGTGAAGACGAAGAAGAAATAGAAAAGAGAACGTTGGCGTTGATCTCTGACGCATACAACCAACCTCGCTGTCCTGAGTGAAATTTTTTACAACCTTGAAAGAACAGAAGAATTGAACCATTAAAAAAAGAGGGAGAATGGGGCACAGGAGGGGAAGGTGAGAGAGATCATAGTCTACTACGCGTTTAGTTCCATGCAGCGAAGTGGATGCTTGAGACAAGTCTCAGTCAAAAGAAGTCAAAACACTGCATCACCTTCGACTGCGTCGTTTGCAGCATAATTTCGCCCTCGCTCAGCGTTTATTCAGAGTATATTGATAGTCTTTACAACAGGAAAACGGGAAAGTCTCCCATAGTGTTATGAGAACTGAATTGTGTTCAAGAATATTGTTTGGTCGAGAAACAGAAAAGGCAGTTGGAACAGCGTTCCATCGAAAGAATCGGACCTGTGACTCCCGCACGCCTGGCACAGATTATTAATATGCAGTGTGATTATTTTTAAGTTTTATAATAGTTTTAAATATAGTTTGTTGCAGATAACGCAATTCAAGTCGTTGAACTGGATTACTCAGAGAGGCGGACATTATTTACACGAAAAATCAAACACGTTATAAACTAAATAACAAAAATTCACTAACTATCTTCTGAATTAATTATATTATGGCACATATTGCAATTTACTAATTGTAGCCGGTGTGTTTGCCAGGCGTATCTACTTGTAATGAATTTCCAGGATGACGTCAGTTTGGAGATATGCGCCATCAAACTGGCCCTAAACATGCTCTGTTGTTAAACTTACTTTTTTTTTAACCAAACGCTCTTTTATGCAGTGAACCACACAAGTAAATGGAACGCCCATGTATTTCCTTCCACACTTTGGGAAATAATATCTCGTAACTGGTGTAGTCCTGGAAATTGATTTCAAGTGGATATACGTCTTGCAAGCTCACCGGTTACAATTCCTAAATTGCGATATGTGCCGTAAACTAAATAATTGAGCTCATTATTGAAGTCTTGTTAATTATTTGAATATGCGTTTCGATTTCTCGTGCTAGTAATGTCAGCCTCTTGGAATAATCAAGCTCAACGACAAGAATTACGCTATCTGCCACAGTCAACTTTCTTTTTTTTTAAGTTTTATAAAACAGAAATGACCACCCTGTATAGTCGATGCGTGTCTGTTGTTTCCAGAGGTGGTGCAACGAGGTGCCCCGTATAGCATTAATTGAACAAAATTCGCAAGAAACGCTCCTCCTGAAACGGCGAATTGTACCGAAAAGTACTGCGTCAGACGTCTGTAAAAAAAAAAAGAAGAAGAAAGAACAAAAAGAAAAGAAACAAATAGACACGCCATCAGATTCGTTAACTTAAGTATTCACGGCATATGGCTCCCCCTCCCAACTAATAAGAAACAACGCTATCGAGCCACTCCACTTACGTAGTAAATCTCAGCGAATTCAATTCGGATTCCTACTCCAGACTAACAAGCTTGCTGCCGACTCTAGCCAGTACATGTCCCCACTAGCAACTTGATAAACACAACACGCTAAGCCGCATACCATAGTATGCAAAAAAAAAAAATACGAGACGTTTAAGAGCTCTTTCTTTCTGAGAATGATAACAGGGTGAAGCAAAATAAAGAAAAACGTCCCGAATATGTACATTGTGTCACCTGCCTGTAATATTACCTACGTGCTCTTCGTTCTGCCTACATTGATTGGGTTTGTCTAGGGCCTGCAGTGGGCAATAAATAAATAATAAATAACAGCAGGGAGCGTGATATTGCATGCTGCACGTGACGTAACGGCTAGAACGCATAAAAGCTCGAAAAAAATCGACGCTTCGTCACGTGGAGCATGTCAGCCTACAGAAAGGCAAGGAAAATTTCTCTTTCTTCGTTTGATTCCTGAAGCGCTCAGCTGTACGCCTCCACATTTTCTTTTTCTTTCTTTGGGCCCGCATGCGCTGCGGTCTCTTGAATTAAAGAGAAACAAATAAAGAAGCCCCCGCAAGCGAGCATGCATTTAGGTATCGTTTTAATTTCGTAGTAAGCAAGCACATATGCATGCGTCATAACACGAGCGTGCAAACGCACTTCAAGCACTTCACTAAGTAAACTGCCTTGTTTGATCTGTCGATAGACTATTTGGAGCGAATGATTGCAGCAAAGCGACCCGGACAGAAAGGGGCGCAATTCATTCATTCATTCATTCATTCATTCATTCATTGAACACATGAGCACCTGTTTTTGCTTCCAGTCACAATGTTGCCATTTTTATGTGCTACCGTACCAATACCATACCAATATACCAATGGCTGTCCGCACATAGCTTGGAGAATGATCCTGGCGATACCTTGGTTTAAACACCGCGTGTCCGCATCGATGGAAGGCGTCCCCGCCACAATACTGCTGGAATGAAGACTTATCTTACCGTCCTACAGACTACAGCGCACGCCTTCCCAAGCCTGCAGTGCCCAGTAGTACTGCGCAGAATTAGCGACGTTAAATGCAGCGTATACGTTAGCGATGTCTCCTTATAAATCAGGAGGACCTGCACCCAGGGCCCTTTGGGTTCTCAGCGGGATGTAAGGATATAGCCACGCCGAAAGGGGAGGAGCACCCGGGCAGGTCTCCTGGAGAGTTGCGACAACTACTCACTGTCGAGAAAGAAGGGCTCTCGCGATGACGGCGTGTACTACAAAAGCGATCCCGCGCCACCCCGCTGAGCTTTCGTTTAGGGAATGGGGAAACGGGGGGAAAGAAGTGGGCGCCGGGCATACATATATACGCGTCTGCGGGACGCCGCAGAGGGCGCCGAGGGAAAAGCTCGGGCCCAGCGTTCGCCGTCCGGGTTATTGATGGTGGCGCGAGGAATGCTCTTTTATGCAGAGAGGGTCGCGCGGGCCCTAGGGTTTATTTGGAACGAAGAATCCGAGTGCGTATAAGGGACGGTCTCCCGAAAGGAGCGGTTCGCGATGCAAAGACGAGACGAAGCGATTTCAATAACCCCGCGAGCCTCGCGAATTCTAACGAGCTCAAACTGAAGAGAAGAAGCGGAACGAAGGAGATTGGAGTGCTAGCTTCCAGCACGCGGGCATGCGTTTACAGTATTATGAACAGTAGAAAACAAGTGTGAAAAAGAAACAAAGAATATATGGAGAGATTGCGTTTTTGCTAAAGAGAATTTCTTTCAATGGAGGAAACAGAGATTATTATCTCTTTGGTAATATTTTTTTTCTGTTTATGGTCAAAGGCAGAATTTTTCTTGATTTTAACAGAATTGGTCGAGTTACGGTAAAGTGAACAATCAGTCATAAATACTGTCAGCCAGAATTATATTTGTCAGTCACTTTACTATATCCTCAATCAACATTTGTGTGCATCTTTTACCAGCCACGCAAGTAGAGGCAGACAAAGGTCTCGTATGCACAAGCCCTTAGGTGTTAGTGTCTGACTAAGGTACATCAGCAATCAGAGTGAAGCATACCGCTCGAAGAATGGATATAATTGGATGTGTCCCGTACATAGTGCCAGCTGTATTGGCGCCATGTGTTATGTCAAAGATTGGTCGCGTCTCAAGCTTTCCACGTAGCGTGCTTATCTGTACGTGTATGATATGTTTCAACCGCATCGCAGCATTTGATTCACTACACGAAGTCTGCAGTCACGGGTGGAGTAAAAGTTACTCCTCTCATGGAATAGACTATCCAACAATTTTTTTCCTTTAACATTACCGAAGAAACAACAAACAGGTTACTTTGAAAGAGAAATCGCAGAAATAAGCTAACAGAAAAGCTATGTTACAAAAGTTACGATGTTTTCTTTATTTTTATTTTTTCTCACACAGGAGATTTGACAGTGTATAGCTTCGGGCGCGTGGTACACGTATTTGGGGTATTTGACGCAATTATCATTCAGTCATTCGTTCTTTCATTTTCTCCGCAAATACTGCTTCATCTACGCGATATTACATTGGCTCGTTAATAGGTTCGTGTGCTTTCAAGTTCTAGTGCTTTCAGAGCTGGGTACAACACCTTCTGCCACCGCTATTATATTTTGTCTGGTATAAACCGCAAATACGGAATCGTCAGTTAATAGCTCTCGCGCGGCCATCAGGTCACTTAGACGCCCGCTGTTGTAATTTCAACTTTGGACTCGTATAATGAAAAGAGCAATGTGAAAGCAAGAGCTGCATTAAAGAGAAGGCGCAACCTTTTCTCGCAACTGTTGTGTGTGGTTTTGATTTTCTCGTACTCCAAATTACTTTTTTTTTTCTGCTTTCATATTCAGAAGGGCTGGTGCGATGGCGAAGCCTTAATTAAAGAGCGCGTTGTTGAAGCGCCATAAAGTATAAAGAGAAACTTTACAAACGAATTGTTAGGCGGCAGCTTTCAAAAACACCCCAAACTTTTCACAATCGCCGGACCCTCCGGCGTTCTTCGTAAAGTTATGAGGTGCCAAACTAATGAAGCTGGCAAAATGTGCGCACGCGAACAAATGCGGGGTTAATTATTCGCGCGCTTTATCAGCACAAAGATAATTAGTGGAACCTACAAATTTGAGAGCGCGGCCTATCCGCGTACCTTGGGTAAACAGACGCCGTTCTGAGCTCACGTGTCTGTCAAAACACACTCAAGCTGCAAAGCTGATTTGCACATACGCGCAGGCTATGTCACGCTTTCGGTTTGATAACGGGAAGGCAATGAAAGGAACGCCTATAAGCTCATTAGTGAAATTTCCACTTTTTATCTCTGCGATCTTTTCGGCACCGATGGCGATCCGCTGACGCGAAAATCTAGTTTTTTATAGTTCCTACTTTCGGCTATCAGTTTGCCTGTATCCCGAAGAAAACACACTTTCTTTTGCTACAAGTTTTTCAGCACGCCGCTTTTCTCCTACATTAAATTAACAATGTCGATCTCTTTCTCTCTCTCTCTCTCTCTCTCTCTCTCTCTCTCTCTCACATCTCCTACGCTAAACCGCCCACCCCTTAACTCCGCCATTACGCTTTACTTAGCTTTCTATATTTGCTACGCTTGGCTATATGCTCCCTCACAAAACGGTCAACAGAAAGTAAAAAAAAAAGTATCGCGCTACAAAATCTATGTAGCTTCTATAGGGATGTATAGTTTCGGTATTGCACCTCTTGGCGACTAATATCTAGCAAACTTCTAGAAAAACACACATTTTGAAGTCGATGGCCAGCAACAGAAGAAATAAGAAAGACTCTTGACAGAGTTTGTCATTTAAACAGGCCGTAGACCTTGCTGCATAGGCGAAAGCACAAGTCTGCACGAAGACCACGGAGTTCATCTTCAATCCTATAGGCAATCTACGAACTCCTTACATCTGTTATTTAAAGGGTTCTACAAAGCGCAGCCCGTAGGAAGTAAAAGCGGCGCAAGCTCCTTACTCAAATAAAAGCACCGCCGTCGTTCTGCTTTAGAGTGCGAAGAAAAGCGTTCAAGCACATCGACGCACCTCATCTCGGAGGCCGAGCGAAAAAGACGTAAGAGAAAAAAGCACGAATCTCGAGGGCGCGTCGTGCGCGTCTGTTGGATTGCCAAGCGCTCTCCTCCGTGTTTAGAGCCCTCAGAGTCTGTGCAGCGCACACGACAGTGCCCTATAACCGCAGCCCTATGCAGGGGCGTGCGCCTACTGCCCCTGACGCGCTAAAACATTGCACCACGGCTGTAATGGCGTAAGAACGCAGATAGACCGTCCCTTTCGACATTAGCTTAGAATAGCTTCTGACGTAGAAAAATCATTCGTGATTAGCTGATTTCGCCTTGGCTGTTGCGTCGCTGACTTTCGGAAGTGGCCAGCGACGCATGGAGGCTAGCCGATCACGAATATGGGAGCGAGCGAACATATCCGATAGTCGGCTCCTTGGTTGGCCGAAGCTATACATTGCGGGAAGCCTGTTTGTGTCGTCGTCTACAGCTAGCTACTGCAAAGGCCCATGTGTTGTATCCAACGAGACAAAAATATATTAAGATGCGCACTTCAGCGCACGAGGGTAGGTGGGCGGGGGTAACTGTGGGGCAAGCTTCGGCAAGAATTGGTGGTCAACTACAACACTACGCAGCTGTAGGCGTGGTTGTATTTACAAGATCGTCCTAGGTTGTTGCATTCGCACGATTGATATAGACACTTGAGTTCGTCAGTTTGTACGTTAAACCGTGCGATTTAAATAAAAGACGTTCGTATGTGTGCTTGAGCCGTCGCAGCTAAATCCACTGACCCGACAGCCAGAACAGCTGTATGCGCGTAACTTCCAGCCTCCAAACTGCTGCACGGTTTAAAGCCACGCAGAAGGGAAGAACAGGAAGGGGGTGGGGAGCGGAGATAACAGAAAGATCAAGAGCGAAGAGCTTGCTCGGTCTGGCCGTGCGCGTTCCTTAAATTGTTACAGCATGGAGGCGTGCGCTTCCAGAGCCGGGGTGCCAGCCCCGAGATCAAACTGGCTTTGGCAGAGGCGCCACAGATGAGGGCGCGCGCGCTACTTAAAGACAAAAGAAAGAAGACGGAGATGAAAACACTCGCTCGACAGTCTCTTCCTTCGTTTTCGTTGTTGGTGCTGGTTTCGGTATTGGTGTTGTTTTTGAAGTGAACAAGAAGTCCGCCACGAGGTAGCGGTTGGTCGTTGTAGGGCCCAGCGACAGGGGAGAGGGCCCCGACCAACGGCTCTTGGCCGAATGAACGAAGCAAAGAGCAAAATATCGCCAGCGACGATGTGTACGGGAGAACGAGGGAAGAACATCGGGCGGCAAAAGAGGCGAGCGCTGCACAGTGCCCGGAGCGATCTGTCACCGTGACGCGTTCGCGACGTCGCACCCGTGAGAGCCGTAGCTGGTACGCGATCACGCCTACCCTCCCTGTCCCCTCCCCTTTCTTTTTTTCTGCCCACTTATCCAGGCCACGTGGCATGTCCACAAGGCTTTCAAAACTTTCGCGTGAGCGGTGTAGCGGTGTTGCTTGTATCGCGTCCGTATAGGGTGCTAGCTGTTTGTCGCTTGCGTGGCATTTTACGTGGCCCCTGAGCTTTTGAGCGAGCCACTGCTGTTTTCTTGGAGCGCCGTAAAAGAGCTGCTGATCGATGGCATTTTAGCGTTGGTTCATGGCCGAGCGCGCCGAGGCAGACGTGGTTGTATTTGTGGGCGTTCTTAGCCCGGAGGAATGTGCTGTGTGAAAGAGAGGGTGCTTTGAAAACACGGAAAGGACGTTAGCTGTCACCCGCCTCCTTCCGCTTGAGTAAATAGGAGTTGTGAACAAATATATATAATAACTGCCGCTTTGGGTAACGTTTGCTTCGTCCCACACGAAAGAGAAGGCGAAAAAAAACCAGACCGATGGAATCGTGCAATTTATTTACATTGGGCGTGGACGTAGTTCAGCAAGAGAGGGCAACATGAACAAATTGAGCAAAGTAATAAACTAACATGTCCCATCTATTACCGCAAGCGCTGTTGCTGTTACAAAACGAGAGTGTAAACCTCCATTGATCGGGGAGGTAATCTCGAAGACAAACGAATCCGATTGGGGACAAACAGCCTGAAAGATCGCCCTCGCATTACGCGCACAGCTGTTTTGTCATACAAGGGGGGGAAGGAGGGCTTCGTTCCGTTCGCCGTGTGGGTGAGGAGGGGAACCAAATGCGTACCACAATTTACCGCTCCCTGCTCGACTTGGTGCTTTGAAGAGAACACTGATGTGAGGTGGGACGGAGCTCTCCGCGCTGAAGCCGTCCCCTATTGTGTGGATGGCAGAGTACGAAGCGTTCATGTTTCACAAGCCTGGACTTCCGTCCCTTCCCCCCCCCCTCCTCACTAGCCACCCCATCTCTCAAAGCCGGATGTCCGTCAGTCAGGTGCATTGCGGGCAATCATCGATTCACGAAGAAAGAGAGAGAGAGGAAAGGGGAAATGCAGGGAGGTTAACCAGAGGGGAAGATCCGGTTTGCTACCCTACGCTCGGGAAAGAGGGGAGGGAGAAGTATAGTTATAAAGTAGAGATAAAGAAAGAAAGGAGCACAGACATACAATCACAGTTGGTCACTGTCGCCGCACACTGTCGCCGCACACTGTCGCCGCACACTGTCACCGCACAGCACAGTAGCACTTACAGCACTATGAACATCTGTTCATGCTACAGCCGCTTGTCCAATTCTGTAGCCCTTAAAAACTGCAACGGTGCCCTCGTCGCCCTCTGCTGCGATGGCTTGTGATGGCGGCATTTTAATGTAAATTCCTGTGTTAGAGGTCTTTGGTCAAAGCGTCCTATCGCGTTTGCGAGTGATCGTCTCTGCAAATCATAGCAAGGGCAGTCACAGAGAAGGTGCTGAAGAGTCTCCTCGTTACCAAAGTTATCACACGAGGCGTCGTCGGCCCATCCGATTTGGAAAGCAAAAGACTTGGTGAACGCCACCCCTAGCCATATTCGACAAAGCAGGGTAGCTTCGCGACGGCAGAGTCCAGCTGGAATGCAAAGGCTTAGAGAAGAGTCTAGGTTGTACAGCCGGTTGTTTTGAAAATTTCCTGCATTCCACAAGGAGAACGTGATGTCTCGGCTGAGCATTTGAAGTTTTCTTGCGGCATCTGTCCTTGATAATGGTATCGGCTCCTCTTCATCGCCTTGAAGAGCTGACCGAGCGGCGTTACTGGCGTGTTCGTTTCTTATGACGCCGCAGTGACTTGGAAGCCACTGAAATGTCACGTGGTGTCCTCTCTCAGTCAAGGTATGGATTAGTTCTCTAATCTCGTATACCAGTTGCTCATGTGGTCCACGCCGCAGGGCTGATAGCAAAGACTGCAGTGCTGCCTTCGAGTCACTGAATATTGACCATCTTCGAGGTTGTTCTTGGCTGACGAGACGAAGTGCAGCACGAAGAGCTGCACTTCATGAAGCGATAGTAGTATCCCAGGGACTTTCGCAATAGCACAGCACGACCTCGGTACAAAGTAATAAAGGAACTGACGGCACCGGCCTCTGACACCACTTTCGAGCAATGTAGATAGCCAGGTGGGGAAAGCCGAACGCAGAGAACGGTACTTCGTTCGACACTTTTGAATACCGTCAGGAAGTGCATATGCTGATACACCTTTAGCTTTCCCTTTACTACCACCCCTCTCACTCGTAGTAGTTCACTTTCAGGACCTTGACCACTAAGAGTAAAGATAGCACTTACACCGAGTTAGTAAAACATCACCCGATCGACTTTCTGGCCATGGTATACCTTCTTAACATCCGTATGCAAAGGGCGCCCCTACTTGTTGCGCTTGGGATAGGTGGGCATAACAAGACTGAGAGACCCCAGAGCAGCCAGTCCACGGAAGTTTCGCGAAAGGCCAAAGCACAAACCAACGTCTCCCAGTTGTCGACCATCCGTAGTCAGCATGCCCGCGCAGAACCGAAAGAATGACCTTGTTTGTAGAAACCGACCCGGCCGTTATCTTTCGAATTTGACGGTGTAGCGGTACTATAACTGTCATCAGACCACGAGTCAAGTAGCGTGTCGCGTTAATTCATTCACGACCACGCTGCAATGAACTTTCATTTATCCCCCGCGGTCACGTGTCTTCGCGCAGTGCCAGCGGATCAACGCATTGTGTCGTCAGCACGCGAGGCTTCATTCGTGGTCTTTTTTCCCCCTTTCTTTCCTTTTTTTCTCTTTAATTTTTGTATGGCTATCGAGCTGATGGGCGCCCGTCATTAACCACTGCAAAGTCAATGAATGAGAAGAAGCGCGATTCTTCCTCGGGCGCTGCGACGCTACGCATATGCCAGCAGCTAACATTGCCGCATGTTACAACACAAACCATAACAATGCACTTTCCCAGAAGACTGCGCAACTTTTGCATCCTGCGATGAAGTGTTTTTTATTTCTTTAGAAGTTAAAGAAAATACGCAGATCCCACGCACAGTCTGGAATCTATAGGTGAAGCGAAGCATTCGCGAAGCGGTTCAGTAGATGTCATACAACTGTCTATCTTCTGAACAGCATTTTGCAACATAGCGATTACGTGCCTGCCCAGCAATACGGCGATAAGTGGAGACACCCCACCTCGCCACCCACGCCACCGCTGATTACGATGTCTCCTGGATCGGTCCGCACTTGGAACAAGTCTTTAGGGTCCACCCACGATGCTATTGCACTAACTTCAGGATTCGCCCACTTTTTGCTGCTATAAACCGGCCGGGAAAAAATGCGCCGAACATCGGTAAAGAAGACAGAAGGCGCGTATTTGTTGCAGTGAGAATATTAGATATCATTTGTTATTTCACTGCGTGATTCCGTCGAGAACAGAACCAAACACCGGTACATTTGTAGGGGTACTACGGATGGGACTACATATAGGCCAACTCGCTATAAGAGCAAGTCGATTCGTTATATGAGTGATGTCCTGTGTGTAAGCTATTCGCCAAGAAAGCAGCCGCAGCAGTTGCGGTCAGCAAAGTCGGGCAGTGCTGGCTAAGAAAGCTTACGAACAATAAATCAGCCACTAGTACTCATTAAAAAATGCGTCCGGCGTCCAGCACACGTGTATCAACGCTTGTGTTCGCAATATATTATACTCTCTATATTAAATGGTAATTGTCTGAGAGTAATCGTTTCCTTCGTTTCACACGAGAGGCTGTAGCCTGCTTGCGTGCTGTTTTGTAGTCCCTAGTATGTCCTTGATTTTTTCAGAAGGCCTCAGTGTTTTCGTATTAGCAAGAGAGGGAGAGAGAGAGAGAGAGAGAGATAAAAGAAATGAGAAAGGCAGGGAGGTTAACCGGAAGATACACATCCAGTTTGCTACCCTGCATTGAGAAAGGGGGAAGGGAAGACAGAAAGATCTTTTTAAAAAGAAAACAAAGACAAAAAGAAAAATGTGCACACACATGAAAAGAGTGGGAGACGGGAAAGAAAAAAAGGAAACACACACACGCGCGCACGCACACACACACACACACACACACACACACACACAAAGGAACGCAGGAGTGTCACAGTCGTTCAAGCAGGTCGCTTGACTGGAGAAACCTCAGTAATGCCTTCACCGCCTTATGGTGTGAAGGTCGCATCAGCCGGCACTCCAAGATCGTCTGCTCAGAAAGCGGCCGGTCATCGAGGCGTGCCAGCGCCGTCACGAGCGGCTGTCTCTGGGAGCTGTAGCGAGGAAAATGACCGAGGATATGTTCGATTGTTTCCTCGCTGCCGTAGCTATCACAGGTAGCACCGTCAGTCATCCCGATGCGGCAAGCAAATGAATTTGAGAAAGGCACTCCTAGCCATAGTCGGCAGCGAACAGTTGTCTCGCTTCGGGATAGTCCAGAAGAAATGCGTAGTCGAAGGGATGGGTCCAGGCGATCAAAGTTATATTAATTAAATTACGGGGTTTTACGTGGCAAAACCACTTTTTGATTATGAGGCACATCGTAGTGTGGGACTCCGGAAATGTCGACCACCTGGGGTTCTTTAAAGTGCACCTAAACCTAAGTACATGGGTGTTTTCACATTTCCTCCCCATCAAAATGCGGCCGCCGTGGCCGGGATTCAATCCCGCGACCTCATGCTTAGCAGTTAACGCCAGTCCAGGCGGTGCAGTCGAGTATGTCGCAAACCTGGCGTGTTCCACATCGATCGTGGGGCATCACACGCTAGTATGCGAAGCTTTGTGGCTGCGTCAATTCTTGAAAGGGGGATGGGTTCCTTCACGGCATCTTCGCGAGCCCTCCCAGCAGTAGTATCAGCAAAATTTCGCTGTTAATAATTGCAGTTGCCGTCAATTTTCTTTTTTCTTTCAGTAACGACTATTCCTCCCAGAGAGCGTCTGCGCGCAGCTGCAAGACATCGCGTGTGAATTCTTTAATAGTGCGCGAAACAGGCACAGCCAAGAACCTGAGCTCGTGAGGCCCAGTTTCGGGCTCGAAATGGGCGTCGCCCACCTTGCACGCCCGGCCGCGCGAAGGCAATATCCAGCGCGGGCACACCCACGTCGAATGGGTTCCCAGCGTGCGGTCTCACCGGCGGGCAGACGCCGCCCGGGGCCGTCAATTCGCGTGACAGAAAACAGGTGCCTTCGATGACGCAACGCGGCGTGCGGCCTTGAATGAAGTCACTCTCCCCTCTTCGCCGCCTTTCGCTTTCTGGCAGTCTGGGTGCATTCATAAGGTGGCTAACTATAAAAGGAAGGCGAGTGAGAAGAACTACGGGAGGAACCTTGCAAATGACGTCACACGAAAGACGAGGAATGATCGATAGCCGCCGGCGTTCGGGCTATATGATATGCCCTGCAGACCATAAAGCTTGTGTCTATCTCCCACCCCTAGACCTTTGTTTTTTCGGCTTCACTTTTTCTCTTGCTTTGCTTTTTTTTGCGTCAGTATTACGGGGAAGTTCAAGGTAATGTGTCTTGTCAAAGGCATTATGGCCGCTAAAGCGACGTGCTGAAAAGCGTAGAAACATTGACGATGACATTTCTGTGTTCCTACATACCTTGCATACATTCTTACATGTTTTGTAACGCCAAACAAGAATGCCGAGTTGCGCCAATTTGTACCAACCATGTGGTGGTTCAACTTTTGCAGAGTAACGAAGTGGAAATTTCGAAGTGTGTGCAATGTTTTATAACGAAAATAGGTGTAAGTGTGCGCGAGACACACGCGCAAGAAGTAGAAAAGACGAGGCAATAAATGAACACTGCTCCTGAGCGAAAACGACGTCCTGCGGATTTATGATGTGGCAATTTGTACAACCTTAAGCTGCAATGTTACGCATTATCAACATATGGAGGGAAAGGTACGCTTCAAGTGGCGTGGTGTGCAAGCTGATTAATTTTACTTTGCTTTGGCGAAGTCCGCGGTCTAATGGGTAGCACATCGGGCCGCTGTGCTGAAGGAACAGCGCCAGAAACCGACCTTCGACCAACTTGGAGCACTGAGTACGTTCCACTTGGTCTGTGCAGCTCTCCAATTAACCTTTTATTGCGTTAGCATTCTTAGGGTACTTAACGCTCTTTACGAAGGCTATGTATCAATGCATGTTTGTATCTAACCGTTTTTAGGCCTACCTGGGTCAATGGGCAGTCCGTAATCAAATGGTTAGCCCGTCGGGACTAGGTATAGCACACCTGCTTGAAGAAACTCTTTGACGCCGACTTGGAGCACTGGCTATGTCCCACTCGGTGTGTGCTGGCCTTCAGTGAACCTCTTCAATGCCAATTTGGGTCACTTGGTATGTTCCAGTAGGTGTGTGCCGCTCTTCATTGAACGCCTTTGACGCCAACTTGGGCAACGAGGTTTGTGCCACTGAGAACGTGCCTCTCTTCAATGACAAAAAAGATACCTTGAATTTTTCCGATGCTGAGAGGAATAGAACATACGCCACAAGGGTTCCTCAAGGATAGCAACCCTACGCAGTACCACTACAAATGCACTGAGTATGTGCCGCTCTTCATTGAACATCTCGCCAACTAGGGCAACCGAGTACGTGCTACTGAGTATGCGGCTAGCGAGGGAACAATTCTCAGCGTTCGCAAGCACCGGCGCGCCATGCTTCTCGTCTCGGAGGCCACACGCGGACTTCTCGGCAGTGCCACTAGATGGCGCAGCGTGTCCAGAAAAAAAAGCGCGACAGAGTAACCAGGGGAGGTATTCTGTAAGGATCGACCTAGTGGACACGTCTATTTCGTCTGCTGCTGAAGTGATGATTGGCTGGGGTGGGTTCCGCATGAACAGCAGCCAGGCGCCACAGCCAATCAGCACTTCAGCAGCAGACGAAATGGACATGTCCACTAGGTGGACTCTTACGGAGTCCGTCCCCAGGTTGTCGCTTCACAGGTTTATGAGTGTTCGCACGCACCGGCTCGTCATGTCTTCCAGAGGCCATGCGCTGGCTTCCCGGTGACGGCACTAGATGGCGCCGAGTGTTCTTAGGGAAGCGCGAAAGAGGAATCCCGCTGCAATGCATGCAACGTACATAACTCGTTTCGACGGTAGCTATACGTTGTGTCGCTATATTGATTGAAATGTTGAAAACATTGTCGTCGACATCCATCGTGAGATGGGTTCTGCCGCTTGTTTTATTCCAGTTTGGGTCACTGGGTATGTACCACTAGGTATGTGCTCTTCGACGCCATCTTGGGTGACTTGGTATGTGCCACTGCGTATGTGCCGCCCTTGAATAACAAACACATTCTTTGAAATTTCTCCGGTGCTGGGCGGAATCGAACCAGGACCTCGCACAGACTTCGCGGTGGCGCCGCCAGATGGCGCAGCGTATGCAGTGGGAAGCGTGAGAGAGGATATCGGCTGCATACACGTTTTTACGTTGGTGGTACGGTGTGTCACTACATTGCTTCAATGCGAATCGCATTAACATTGAAATTCATCGTGAGATGGATTCGACCAGACATTTTTTTTTCTAATAATCAAGCTCTTACCGCGTAATAAATGAAAATGGAGTTTTGAAGGTATATATTATCCATATAAAGTAATTCAGTATTTCTGTTTTGTATTCTTTTGAAGGGCTGAACGCGCGCTGTCTTGCACCACAAATATTGACGTAATAGTTCTGCGGAAGCCCGCAAGGTGGAGAGAAGCAATTAATAATAATCATAATAATAATAATAATAATAATAATAAACTTTGTAGCAATTGCTACGAACTGGTGGATGTCTGAATTTCCCTTTAGTAATTGCTTCTCTCCACCTTGCGGGCTTCCGCAGAACTATTACGTCAAATTGTTGCCTTTACCTCCAGTTGTTGACAAATTCGACTTCGCCCTGCCATGTGCAAGCCGCCGGGTTAGCTCAGATGGTAGAGCGGCTGCCCCGGAAAGGCGGTGGTCCCGGGTTCGAGTCCCGGACCAGGAGGAATTTTTCTTCACCTGTGAGGCTTTTCTTTCGAGGAACCCGTATGCGTTTCCTTTGTAGCAATTGTTACGAACTGGTGGATGTCTGTATTTCCCTCTATTAACCACAAATATTACTAGCGCTCAGGCTATACATGGTGAGAGTCTGAGCGTCGAAATTGGGCACCTAGATTTTCGATGTCGTGAGCGTCATTGTTTCGTCCATAACGCTAAAGCAACGCAACATTTTCGAAGCCCGGAACACCAACGGGTTTCCGACGGAAGCTCGACTCCTGCATTTATACGAAATAAGCGACAGCGACTCCTGGTCATAACCAGTTTCTTTTTTTTTTTCTTTTTTTTTTTGCGAACACCCAGAGATTGCTTTCTACCTTGCACTTATGCCTTGCTGCAGATGAAGATCTTGCAGAAATTATGACCTGAAGTACTTCATTTCCGTTTTATTTCTTCTTCTTTTTCCCCACCATGTATATCCATTAACCTGGCTTCTCTGTCTGCGTAGGTGACGCTGTCCAGTGCTACATATGCAGTTGGTCCCCGAGAAACCAGGCCAACCGGACAGACTACTGCACGCACGCAAACTTCAATCCGGAAAAGAACTTCGCCCACGAGTGTTCCCATGGATGCGAGTTCTTCTCCCAGAACGACCTGAACGGTGAGTGCGAAAAAACGGAAGCCCACACGGGCGTCGAGGAGTGGGCGCGATGCGTTGTCGAGTGCCCTCGTTATGCGTAAATTCGATTTCTCTGTGTTCTGACAGCGGCGAAAAATATATACACACATAGCTGTTACGATACGCTCTGTTGCGAAGCCACGATATCGGCTGTGCGGCCTGTTGGCAGCCGCGAGAAGCTGGAAGCATGGCAATAGCGTTGCATTACCCATGCGGCGGGCCGTTTTATCCTATAAGAACGCAATGTACATGCAGGTTGTCCCAACTATCGTGCACCAAGATTTTAAGATATGGAAATGCCACATAGGTGGATAGAACCAAGGTAATTTTGTTTGCCGTCGCTTGGATGTACTCAGATTATTTCTTTTTTGCGTTCCGCCTAATTACACATCTAGTGTTAATTAATTAGTCAACTTCTCAAATATAATAATTAGATGAAAAGTGTCAATGAGAAAATTGTGGAGCAACGTGAAAAACTCCCGATACAGCTTTCTGTTGCCCAATACTCGCTACATAAAAGTGTTTTTCCGAGCGTGAAAGAAGCCCGCAAATGCACGCGAAATTGCCGCTCGACTGGCCGTTGTGTAATATCTAAGGCCACATATACTTGCTTCTATACAACTCATTTGAATGTGTATATGCGAAGACAGATACATAATTTGTTTGCACAAGCATCCCCAAATGAGCGCCTAAATTTTATGTAGTCCCGAATTTTTTTCGTCAACAACGTGCTCCAGAAATTTGTTTCCTGGTGCCTTGATATTGTTCACTCAGAACAACTAGGTATTACAGTTAAGTTGGTAAGAATGAGCTAAGCTGTTACTTCTTTTCCTTCATTTTTCTTTCATTTCCGAGTGCGACGCAATGCTAATTCAGATGCAAGACGTACTGCTTCTTAGCACTCTGTGCAACAGCTATTGACTTGAGAATAATATGTAAAGTGCGGTGTGCCGCGCATCAATTCACGGGAACTCCGGTGATGTTTCAAATTTTGTGACAGAGAGAGAAAATGAAAAATAGAAATGCACGAAGAAATGAAGCGCACTGTGCTGCTACATCTAAAGAATGCTTACTAACCAATGTTCGGTAGTCCAGTCCCGTACTAAAGCCATGTAATAAAAACCACAAACAACATTAAGAATTTAGGCAACTTTAGGTCTCTTGCGGCACGGAAGCGACTTTTATGGGGAAGAAAAACAGTGTCCCGAATGCTTCAACAATAAAGGTAACTGTAATTTGGGCTGGCCTGAATCCAGCTCGATTTAAAAATGCGGAGGCAAGAATAGCACCGTTCAGAATAGATCGGGCACACATGGCAATAAATTACACAGTAATATGCTGTATCTTACTCCGTTATCAGGGCGTCAAGATTTGATAGCCAGCTATTTGGCGCGGCTGCCGTGCGCTGCCATTATTGCTTGAACGTTTGGTCGCTTCTATGCAGCAAAAGGACCAGTGACCGGCTAAGTGCACGCCGGCCAATTCTCGATGAGCTTTCGTGCGTTGCTTCCCTGGACCGATCGGAAAATATATGATCGTACAGTCACCTGCCGCGCTCTGCCTTCTCACTAAGTCAATTTGAATGTTACCTTATTTCAGTGCTGTAAGGTGATTTTATCGCAACCGAACACGAATCACTACTTGATTGTTATCTCTTTTCATCCTGCCGTGAAATAGTCTGTTAGCTCATCGTATATCAGTCGGTATGTTATTCAAGAGTTAGGTCGGTCGGCACAACGCGAATGTTAAGCAGTTCTAAAGTTTAATAATCGTAGGCACGCTACATTCACTCTCCGTCACACGGACTTTTGAAACTAGGGAGTCGATGTGGAGTCAACGTTGTGTTTACGACTGACAATAAGTTAGGGGAGATGTGTGCCTCCATGCGGAGAAAAAAAGACAAGTTGAAGAAGGAAAGACCTAGCAGAAATTATGCAACACAGACTAACAAGTTCGCAGAATGCCGCCTGTACGTAGTTTATAAAGTTCATTTTAACTGCTCTCGCTTTTGTGTATGATCAGACAAGGGGTTTCTTTAATCAGATATTAACTGAACATAAACGTTCATTGATGGGTGGAAAACCGTGTAACCTTTCGTTACAATGTTGCGATTGCAAGCGTACTCCAAAGTTTGCACACGGTATAGTTCTGCTCAAGCATAACAACGAAGAAGTGCGCCTTATGATCAAGGTGTCGTGGCGTGTCATTACTAGAGGTAGCACATGCGTATATCAGCCCTCGATTGTATTGCGCAAAGAGGAATTGTCATGCTTAAGCTGTAATGTTTCCCAAGTACCCGCAGATGTCAATAATCGATGGGTAGGCGCCGCCTTCGCTTGAGCAAGCGCGGATCAGTTTTGTGTCTTCCTTATTTTCCGCCACTGTGCGACCGTTCAGTTCATAGTCGACGTTTGTGTTTTCCTCTTACTTCTTACCTGTGTTCTGGTTAGCACGCCCGTACCCTTTCAGTTACGTGTGCACTTTGAACACCTCTTCGCGCATGCAGGTGACTTCGAGCACGTTCGGCGCAACTGCGCGCCGAGCAACCCTCCGCACAAGGGTTGCCTGACCGAGACGAGCCGGGCCTGGTCCACGGTGCGTTGCATCTGCGACTCGGACTACTGCAACCCGGCGCCCCAACAGCAGCGGACGACGGCCGCACTTCTGCTGCTGCCTCTGTGGCTCGCAGCTACCGCCGCAGCAGCCAGAATGCCCACCTGAACGCTGTCTCGCTGTTTCCTACACCCGAACAGAGGGGGCGCCCGTGTTTGAGGAAAAGACAACGGAGACGCCGGCCCTCTGGTCGTAGTCAGCCAGTGGGCGTCAAGAAAAATGCGAGACGCTGTGTGGAAATTCTATAGAGCGGCGAATCGACTAACTGTGACTTCTTGAGTTGCTGTAAATAGACTGTTTCACCCATTACACCTTGTACCAACAAGTTCACCAGAACGTTTAGCTGAGCTAAAGACAAAGCCGGAGCTCTTCAGTCGTGCCCAAGTTCGGAGCTCTCTGAGTTCCCACGTTTCATGAGTAGTGTCACGAATACAACTCCTAAACTTGCGAACTATACTGCTGCTTCTCCACAGCGCAGAAAAATAGGTCAGCAGTTGCCATCTGTGGCCCGATTCTTGGCATTTCGCTGCTGTCAAGTTTTCATCTTGACAGCTCTGACACCATCTGTGATTGGTTTAAAAGGAATAATTCGGCAGAGTCCGGAATAGTAAACACAAGTCACAAATGGCTGCGTGTTTTTTGTGCGTTCGAAGGTACATCAAAAATTTGGTATTTAAAAAAGCGTCACGGGAAATGTCCGAAGTTCAACACAAGATTTCTTAACTAGGGCCACAGGTTATTTCTTCCGTGAACCACGACTGTTCTCCCCGAAATCTTAACGAAGCAGAGCTGAAAACGACATGAAGGCTTCCCTAGACGACCGATAAAATTGGGGATAAGTTGAACATTTCTTCTCAGGTTTACTACGAGGAGCACCATGGCGCCCACTGTGGCACTGGGCTAGTATGTTAAGCTTATTTATCGGCATCAGCCTGTTATATGGGAGAAACAGGCTCTTGCTAGCGCTGAAGAATTTGGGAAAAAGGATACCAAAATTTTTTTACAGTTTGACGGTGGACCTTGTTCTCCACAGAGGAGTTCGCGAAGGGCTTGGCTTTCGCCTTTGCTATTGCGGTATGGTGCGTCTTATACCGTGCTTCAGGGTGAACCTGTGTTGGAATAGCTCTAAGTTATAAACTAAGCATGATTTTAATATTTGTATAATTTGTGATGTGTATACCAGGGAGGCAACGTATTTGTCCCCATCTGCGTCATTTTGTTGGAGTCCCTCAGGAACGCTGAATTCAAAGTCTTGTTGTCTTTCAGTGTTCGGTTTGATTGCAAAAGCCCCACACCTGTAGCTGTCCAGTGTCGACTGCCGTCAACGCGTGCGAGTTACTTTCTGCTTGAGCAAATTAGTGGTTTGTACTGTCGTTCTCTGCGAAACAGCGCTTCAACTTCACAGTTGTTACATCGTTAAGTTCCCAGAGAAGAAAATGACTTGATTTTGAGTATTTTGGCTTCCCTGGAAATTTATACAAGAGCTGTGTGATTTATAAGACAATCTATGACACTGTCACCTTTTTGTGTGTTTACTGCAGTAAGCTCGCAGTTGAAGAACAGTATGCGCCTGACGCGGGATTTGAGGGCACCTTTATATGCGCGATCATAAGCAATTATGTATTCATAGCCTGCATAGCTGAATGATCAACAGTCGTCGAAACAAAGATGTCTCTGGGATTGAGTCGAACAAGTGACGTCCCTCATTTGAGCGCTGTTGATCGCTTCGTGTCCATCTTCCTGTGTACCGCTGTTTTGTTTGATTGTATCACATGGTGTGTTTAAATAAGTTATTCATATTGAAAACAGTTTCTTCTAACAGAGCGAAATCACTCCATATTTCCACTTGTGATCAGGCGACCAGGACTGTAATTTATCGCCTTCTCGGTAGAAATCCATGTCACCGCAACAAAGTCTCCGATTCTTACACAATCGCTTGTTCTACGTTTTAGTTTTCACGTTTCAAATTTCTTATTTGAGCCAACTGAGTCTTCAGAAACGCACTAGAACAACCAAAGTACAAGCTGTTAACCTCCACAGAGTTTTGTTAAGCGCAAGTACGTCGACGAGGTGCGCCCTCCTGAATATGTTGCGGCGCAAAATAACTTTTATGGTGTGGGAGGTGAGCAGCATATTCCATCAGCGTGCACCGTGTAGGTTTCCTCAAACTTGGGCGTCACGAACCCTGTGTCATTGTAGAGTTTAGAATTTCGTCGCCTAATATATATTCTAACGTGCTTTACTGCCAAAAAACTGCCGTGAGCGTTCTCTCAAGCATGTGTTTGCACTGCAATGTCTCCCCATCGCCACTTCTTCGAGTAGAGGACATTTACTAAATATCATATGCTCGTGCACGCAGAAGCCATGCTGTATGGGTTTTCAGCACCACTCAATGTCGTTTCATCGGCCTATCACCAGTCTCCATGTGCAAGTGTGTCGATATTTCGTCGTCAGCACCTTACGTGTGTATCCGTAAAGTACAGTGTAAAGACTGACTTCCAGCAACCGCTGCTATTGCTAACTTGTAGTGACAGGGTTTGCGCTCACGCTTCACGTGAAACGTCTAAGGTGCAAAGCCTGTGCAGTTCTTAGTGTAAAGAAAATGGTGAACCCACAAGACACCTTGGCATCAGTGCATGACTGATTCAACAGTGTTTAAATCGCGCCACGTGTCAGTGAACGTGTCCCGTGCGAGTAAAATATGTATTGTACGCAAAGGCTTCTCCTTTACAGCCAGAAAGCTCTTCGTCAGAAATCTTCACAGAATTTCGCTTGTATGTGTCATTGTAAGGATACATTTTCGCTAAGAAAATACACATTTCTTTTTCAGATAACAAGTATTTATAGCAATATATTTCACCTACGAGAATATATTTATCTAAAATTACTAATCAACAATAAGCCAAATGCATAAATAGTATTGAAGTAAATTCGAACAAGAAAAGCTTTCGAAGCATAGAAGCTTAAACGTCACGAGCGCTGTCCACCGTTTCGTGCAGATCTTTCACAAGCCCTTCAACGTATAGTCTTAGGGACCTTCCAGATGACCTTAGCGCATATTTTTTATACACAGCGCAGAGTTTTTTAACCTATAGTTGCTAGCCAAATAGCGCATTGTTGTTGCCAAACATTAATTCCACAGTTAAACAGGGTACACATTAGTCCCTTCTGGTCATTAGTGACAAGTTACATCAATGCACGGTGTCCAGAACTGATTTTAGCGACAACAAGGTAGCCTACTCTTCTTTTTCTTCATAAAGGTACTACTGCTGTCTTATACACGTCAAGCGCGCCTAATTAATTCAGTTCTATGACCTTCCATGGAGAATACAGTTGCAATCAGCGTTATTACACAAAGCAGCTAACAGAGTGTAAAATTGAAATATTATTGTTTTCCCGTCAAATTGGTTACGCGTTCCCATCGCGGGTATGGAAGCCTTTACAGACCACGTGATGGGGTTATGCATTGTCGCGCAGTGAAGTGTCAAGTGTCCTAAGTGAACAATGCAAGTGTAAAATGTACATAAGAGAGCTTATTACTAAAATATACGTTCAATGATAAACTAAAGTTACAAAAAGGTTCGTGCAAAATTCTCGGGGCATTGTTCAGATGCATGGAGCTGGGAACATCTTGTGATATTTTAAAGCGACATCGTAAAGGGCACCATGTAGCAGGAAATCCGGTGTTGGTGTCGGCGTTGGCGGAGTTGTCCGTGAGCGAAAATTTCCGTGTATATTTAGGTATATGTATACACCACACTTTGCTGTATGACGTGCGGTATGTGAGGGTTATACTGACGCACCATTCTATCACTAAAATTGAGCATACCTTGTCTTGCACTCTTGACAAAGTTATTCCTCGGAATCTTGAAAACGACATCCCACAAACAAATGTCACGAAACAAAACACCGCCAGCGCATGCCATTTGTGTTAAATATTCTCAGACTTAAATAATGAATGTGCGAAACAATAACAGAAACCTGGAAATGATGTCATTTTTTTGATGGCGCGGCTGTTCACAACGTGTGGGATAGGTCCGCGCAATTAAGAGGCCGTGCTTGTACCAGAAAGCTTGCCTTCATGCACAGCATTCGCCGCCAGCGTTTCCCGGTAAACATTACGGTTATATAAGCTTCAGTTGCCAGGAAGCGTGACAAGCAGTCAGAGATCTTTTAATGACATCGCGTTCCACTCCTAAAGGCGAAGCTTAAGCGTCCTCTAATTTGTTGTTTTTTAACGTAAATTAAATTCCTTTGGGTATACCGTAATATTGGCTTAAGCCTCCTGCCTTGCGACAGCGCAAAAGAAATATACAAACACGGTCACATTGTACTGCATACTGCTTTCTACAAAAGCACAGCGTTCTTTCGGCCTCTTGCTGTGTTTAGCTAATCGAAAAGCCTGGCATATGTAGCAGTTTGTTTTTAAAGAATGGCACTAGATTTACGCTGGTCCGTTGGAATACCTTCGCACGACAAGCACTGTATATGGTAGTTCATTAGCACGTCATCCCAGCACGCTCTTTTTCAACACAAACTCTGGAAATGAGTGCGGACAAACCAATCCGCGATAGCTGCTGGTGCTGCTTCGTGCTACTTTTATCCTTGCTCAAAAACTTACACCGTCAACTCCCACTCTACCTTGTATTTTGCAAAAATAAAACAACAGGAACAGCCACTGAATTACACGACTACATATTTACAGCAGAACTGATAGTTGGGCGAGTTGGTACGAATTCATTGGGAAATGTTTAGTGCGCACAGTCGACAAGAACACAGTGAAGGGGGATTCGTGTGTCCTCCTTCACTGTGCCCTTATCGATTGTGCGCGCTAACTATTTCACTATGACATCTTTACAAACAGTGTAAGGCCACTTTGAACGCGGAGAATATATATCAAAGCTGCGTATACCTGCAAGGATTGACTTACGTGCTAGTTGGTTCAATATCACAGAAAGAACAGCGCTTCAAGACGGGTCATCCAATTATAGCTCGCACCCAAACCCTTCTAAGTCTTCAAGACGGGACACAAAGGAGGAACCACACATAGTTGTTAGTCACAGAGTTGTTAGCGGAGTGTGTGTGTGTGGTTCCTTCTTTGTGACCCGCCTTGAATCGCTGTTCTTTCCTTGTGAATATCCTCTTACGTTGTTATGGCAGTGCTTATGGTCAACATTGCAGCCTCCACAATGCAACTGCAGCATGCTGAAGAACAGATTTTTTTTTTCAAAATTTCGATGGCATTATTTATAGGTGTTTCAATTATTTGTAATTGACTGAGAGGGGGCAGGAAACTATGCAGGTGTGTCGTTGATCGCACCACTTTTCTTTGCCGCAGCCAATTTTTGCGTACAGCATACAACGTGACTTTGTAATTCGTCGTTGTCATCGATTATCGTAACTTTATGTAGTACAATTGTCGTGTTGTAATATACGTTTGTAATGTTGAGTATTTATATGCCTTGCCGTTCTGCCCAAAATTCATCTTATTGTCGTAGCCTGTTCCAAATGTTCGGATAGAAACACACGTCCAATTGAAATGTTTGTGTGCAACTTGTACGGGTTATACATTCACTGTGTTAGCATTGTATTCCCCGGCAATGTTCGCGGATGCCCACCAACGCGCCTGAGAAAAATGTACATGTACCAATGCTTCGCGTTGATTCTTCGGGCATACCGCCTGCTGCTATCTTAAGAAAGGTCACGAGCATACCTTCCTTCCTATCCTTCAATAAAGCCTGGATATTGGCGTGCTGAAATGTACTGCTTTTGCTTTGGGATGGTGTCTTGTGCTGCCCTCTGGCTGAGAGGCTATGAGGCATGGAGGACAAGAAAACTGAGTTGGAAAGGGCTGTTTTAATCTCCAAGCCAAGACTCATCAAAGACTGAAAGGGAACAACTGCTGGTGCAAGGAAGTTGACTTCCGAAGGCTTATCACTGACTAGAACGGTTACATACAAGTTCAGTTTTCGCTATGCTCCTTGATATTAGCTGGCGATGGAGATGGTGGTCCGTTTCTTCAAGCCTGTTTACCATGGAAGCCATGGCGAGCAGCTGTTTCTCTTGAGCGTGACAGATTTGGTTCGTCACATGTTCAGCAAACTGCTACTTCCAAGGAAGGCAAGTGAAGCAACGTGACACCCTCTTTCTCGCCACGTTACGCCGTTCCGGGAACACGATACAGACCGTCCGAGAACATGCGTAGAAAAAGCAGCTGTCCTGAAATATTCAAGTAGCCTCTGTCTTTCTGCATTATAGTGAAATCCACCCTTCGGTCATAGCCATGCCATTTACATGCGGCACATCCAGATTTTTCGTAGGAGCCTGTACTCATTCCGATCGCAGTACGCTCTCTAGTTGTAGCTGGTCAATGAGGAGAACCAGGCATACTTTTGACTGCACATGAGGTCGGTTTGAAATCGGTCGCGCTCACCGCCCTATCTTTTGTTCGTTTGCGCGACAGTCAAAAAGCCCTGACAGATTTAGCTCGCTCCTGACATTGGCGCCTGAAGTAACGAGGAAAACGGCCGTCCGCATGGCTTCCTAAGCTTTCATGATACATTCATTGTGTCGACATCGCGCGATGGTGGAGAAGTAAATACTGGCCCGTTCTCCTGCAAATGATACACAATCCGCGGCCTGCGAAGCACATACCAACGGCTCTGCCTTCCTGAAGCTCAACTGCGAAGTGTGCGACGGCAAACCACAACAGGACCATCACACCCAGGCACCAAGTCTAATGCCTCTAATTTGATTGTGCGCTTGAAATGATTGCATGATACTGCGTGAGCATCACCGCCAAACGGAAAAACAAAATTGCAGGTAAGATGGCCCTCTACTTATGCGCCCGTATTCACAGAAAGTGCTTATGCTAGAATAGCTCGTAGGAGAAATGCGCTGCCCATCCCAACGCTGGACACATTATTAGCAAAGATAACCAGGTAATGGCAAAAAGCACTCACGAACGAAGAGCTTCGTCAATTGAGCCTATGATTTTTCCTAGATAATTAAGTTGAACCGTAATGAAATTAAATTGAGGTTTCTCTTTCATTACAATGATAAGGTACACTACTAGATGTGAGTCTGGCATTTCATAAAGTATTACAAACGGACAATGGAGCGCAAGACTCCACATAAGCTTCATTATTGTAGAAGAAATGGGAAAGTATAATGTAAGCGGAATGCTTCAGCAGGCTTACTTCAGAAACGAATCCAGTTTGCGATTCGCAAAACACACATTTTGGTCAAGGTAAAAATATCTTTAGATTCGTTGTGTTGCTCGCAGTTTTGAAATAACGCATGAGAACTATAGTAGCTGAGTTAATACCGACAAGTCCAGCGTCTAAATATCAAGCATATATATTTTTTATTATATGGTATTTAGGAGATGTCGTCGCCTTTAATTGGCGCCGGCTACTCCTTTTCACATAGGGATTTAGAAAAAGAATAGATCATAGTAAAAATTGTGAAATCATAACAACACAAATTTCAGCAATGTACACTAATGTCACACTATAGCTGAAAGACAACTTCAAATCATAAAAACACAAAGTCCAGTTACGTAAGTACACTAATGCCACACTAAATTCGCGTTAGTTTGCGCGAGTGATGCGCTGATTTGTTTATGTTACCGTCAACTCTACTTTCCTTTCCTGACAACTCTTTGTATTGCTTTAACGTTTTAAAATTAAATTATGGGGTTTTACGTGCCAAAACCACTTTCTGATTATGAGGCACGCCGTAGTGGGGGACTCCGGAAATTTCGACCACCTGGGGTTCTTTAACGTGCACCTAAATCTAAGTACACGGGTGTTTTCGCATTTCGCCCCCATCGAAATGCGGCCGCCGTGGCCGGGATTCGATCCCGCTACCTCGTGCTCAGCAGCCTAACACCGTAGCCACTGAGCAACCACGGCGGGTGCTTTAACGTTTTTATTTGTAACACTATTTTGCAAGCACGTTATCATTGTGAACATTTTTAGCTCTCACATGTGCAGCTTTCATGTATCGGTTTCTGTTGTCATTTGTTCAACGACGCCCCTCTTACTCAATGCTCCCCTTGGGACCTGTAAGGTACCTTGAAATAAAAAAAATTAATAAAGTAAAACTGAAAGTCACCTAAAGCACACAGCAACACAAAATCCAGTCGCATATGTGCACTCAAGCAAACACAAAGTCCGTCCACTTAGACTAAAATCTGGGCACATAAGAAATCACGTACTAAATTCTTATGAGGGTAAAAAAACCAGACTTTGACACCATTGGATTGGACAAAGCGGGGTAAAAGAAAAACACAGAATGCGCTATCACCATTTAGACACTCTACTCAATACTTTCCGAGAATATTGCTCGCTTCTAGAAATCCTTCAAGGGCCAGTAACGCTCGTTTTCGCGATGGGTATGTTGGCTAAGGACCTAAGATCTTCCTGAGGCTGAAGGGCCTGCGATCTAATGCCACTAAATCAAGTGCTAAGCGTTGTCTGTGTGTGTCGTGTCGCGGGCATCCTAGCAGAAGATGCTGTACATCTTCATCAACGTGGCCACAAGTGCATTCCGCACTATCAGCTCTTAAAATTTTATGTAAAAAGTGTTTTGTGTACGCGGTACCTAGCCGCAGACGGTGAATCAGCGTTTCAAAGGCTCTGGTTGTATTTAATGTGGACATTCTCTGCTACAGCATTCAAAGTATAATAGCGGCCATCACTACCTGAAAAAGTTCAGTCTACTCTGCAAAAGTACTGCTGTCAAAGTTATACAAATCGCACAAACGTTTTCGTATGCAATTGCGGCTAAGAAACAACTGCCAAAAATGGTTAAACGAGGGTTTGAATTTTATTCGGTGGTCTACCAAAGCGGCAACCAGTTTAGTGGTGAGTATGATTCCACCATACCTGTCTACACGAAAGTCACACAAAGAAAGAAAAAAAAACTGCTTATGAACTAAGTATTCCATCGTTTGGCCCCCACAGAAATTCAATACATACCATATCACGCGATCCTTGCATTGGGAATTGAAGAATGGAATGTTCTGGTGTTTATAAACAGGTTACACACCTTTTTTACTGTGAAAGAGGCCATCGTTTCATGATTTCTGTACAATACCCGACAAGAAAGAAGACATCGAACACTATCTCCAGTCGTGCCCGAAATTCCAAGATGAAAGGGATGCTCTCCTGGCAAATATGCAACAAAATGACCTTCCGTATGCGTGCTTGCAACACCTTGTGTTCCCCCGAAGGACCAGTTATAGCCCCTAAAGAAACTTCACGTCTTCTTATCGCATTCTTAAGAGAGACTGGTCTGATGGACATGTGGTGAAACCACCACAGTGATTCTATAAAATACGCTCGGGCGGAGCAATTGCTGGCCTTAATCGCTAGGCTAAACCCGCCTGTTGCTGCGACTCACCACCACCAGTCGTGATTTCTCGATTCACTCAAGTACTGCGCTCAAGTGGCAGAGACAGTAGGTAAAACCAGAGACATGGCGACATTGCGGTATCTCATAACACTACTTGCAATGCTGTGTCTCATTCACGCACACCTATATGCGTGGCCGGAGCTAGCCGGAGGACACGACTACTCGTTGCGAACCAACGAAAGGTAAACAATTGTTTCTTGTTTTGTAAAGAGACGCATTTTTGTCACGAGCGGGCTTTTCAAAGCACTGGAGATCTGGAGGTGGTTACTGGTCGTGAGTAAGAGGTACCGTTAAAGCTTCGGATATAATAACCTGATTAAATGTAATTGCTTCCTAACTTTGTCGTCAACAAAGAACATACTTTCCCGACATACTTTTTTTGTTAGGCCATCTGATTAGCGATATTGACGCATCGAAGAACACACTAGTACAGCGAACAACTGGCAAAGATATAACCGAGAAGCGCTCATCAGGTCCAGTACTCTGCATTTTATGTATGCGTATATGCGTTGACTTTAAGTAGATGTCGTGCCCGCACATACCCAGGCATATCAGACAGTGCCCTTTCGGTCAACTGTCGAACTTCATCATAATGCATCAGCGTAACTCAATTGGCAGCATCTTCAAATATAGGTATTTCATAAGATCTGACAAAATTCAACATCATTCAGTTATCAACGTCGAGATAGCAGTCCTTCTTAGTAGCGTAAGCATTTACGGCACCTAGTCGTATACTTTCCATGCTGCGATGTATAGCAGTGTTCGTTCGTAGAAGGGAGTACCTTCTCAACAATGCTAATCTCAAGTTGTTGAAATTCCATTGACCTTTCTAAATATCATTTTTAATATATTTTTAATGCTACCAATTCGGTTACTCTGGTACATTGCGGTGAAATTCGTCAGGTGGATGAAGGGGCAATTTCCAGAATTCCTGTACACGCGTTTAGTTTTCCCGTCTCTTTGCAAATGACGTCTTGCTGCCCAACTTGAAACAGAGACTTCAAATGTTGTAAGCGTAAAGTGACTTCACTGTGTCTTGAAACAGTCTGTGCCCAGACATAAATTCCAGAAACATTGAATTATTTTGCTTTTTTAGGTGATAATCGCATAACAGTGTCAGGATGAGAACACAGTGAACACATTTCTTTTTCTCTCATCCGATGGTTTTTAATACACAAATGAACCTGGTGGTGCCACGCATGTTCTTCGAGCATTTTATTTGCTCTTCCTGGGTAATGCGGCCTTGCTGTCCTGTCGTTACAATTCCTCAGAACATTAAGCGAGGAATATGGTAGGTGGAGGTCGCGGGATCAAAGCCCGGCCACGGCGGCCGCATTTCGACGGGGGCGAAATCCGCAAACACCCGTGTACCTAAATTTATGTTCACGTTAAAGAACCATATCTGTTCGAAATTATTCCGGCGTCTCCCGCTATGGCGTGCCTCATATTTAAATCGTGGTTTTGGCACGTCATCATCATAATCATCATCATCAGCCTGGTTACGCCCACTGCAGGGCAAAGGCCTCTCCCATACTTCTCCAACTACCCAGGTCATGTACTAATTGTGGCCATGTCGTCCCTGCAAACTTCTTAATTTCATTAGCACGCCTAACTTTCTGCCGCCCCTGCTACGCTTCCTTTCCCTTGGAATCCAGTCCGTAACCCTTAATGACCATCGGTTATCTTCCCTCCTCATTACATGTCATGCCCATGCCCATTTCTTTTTCTTGATTTCAACTAAGATGTCATTAACTCGCGTTTGTTCCCTCATCCAATCTGCTCTTTTCTTATCCCTTATCCTTACACCCATCATTCTTCTTTCCATAGCTCGTTGCGTCGTCCTAAATTTAAGCAGAACCCTTTTCGTAAGCCTCCAGGTTTCTACCCCATAAGTGAGTACTGGTAACACACAGCTGTTATACACTTTTCTCTTGAGGGATAGTAGCAACCTGCTGTTCATGATTTGAGAATGCCTGCCAAACGTACCCCAGCCCATTCTTATTCTTCTGATTATTTCAGTCTCATGATCCGGATCCGCGGTCACTACCTGCCCTAAGTAGATGTATTCCATTACCACTTCCAGTGCCTCGCTACCTATCGTAAACTGCTGTTCTCTTCCGAGACTGTTAAACATTACTTTAGTTTTCTGCAGATTAATTTTTAGACCCACCCTTATGCTTTGCCTCTCCAGGTCAGTGAGCATGCATTGCAATTGGTCCCCTGAGTTACCAAGCAAGGCAATATCATCAGCGAATCGCAATACTAAGGTATTCTCCATTAACTCTTATCCCCAATTCTTCCCACTCCAGGTTTCTGAATACCTCCTGTAAACGCGCTGTGAATAGCATTGGAGAGATCGTATCTCCCTGCCTGACGCCTTTCTTTATTGGGATTTTGTTGCTTTCTTTATGGATATGTTTCAGTATTTTTACATATGGCTCGTCGACACCCTGATTCCGTAATGCCTCCATGACTGCTGAGCTTTCGACTGAATCAAACGCGTTTTCGTAATCAATTAAAGCTATATATAAGGGTTGGTTATATTCCGCACATTTCTCTGTCACCTGATTGATATTGGGAATATGGTCTATTGTTGAGTAGCCTTTACGGAATCCTGCCTGGTCCTTTCGTTGACAGAAGTCTAAGGTGTTCCTGATTCTATTTGCGATTACCTTAGTAAATACATTGTAGGCAACGGCCAGTAAGCTGATCGGTCTATAATTTTTCAAGTCATTGGCGTCCCCTTTCTTATGGATTAGGATTATGTTAGCGTTCTTCCAAGATTCCGGTACGCTCGAGGTCATGAGGCATTGTGTATACAGGGTGGCCAGTTTTTCTAGAACAATGTGCCCACCATCCTTCAACAAACCTGCTTTTACCTGATCCTCCCCAGCTGCCTTCCCCCTTTGCATAGCTCCCAAGGCGTTCTTTATTTCTTCCGGCGTTACTTGTGGGATTTCAAATTCCTCTAGACTATTCTCTCTCACATTATCGTCGTGGGTGCCACTGGTACTGCATAAATCTCTATAGAACTCCTCAGCCACTTGAACTATCTCATCCATATTAGTAATGATATTGTCGGCTTTGTCTCTTAACGCACACATCTGATTCTTGCTTATTCCTAGTTTCTTCTTCACTGCTTTTAGGCTTCCTCCGTTCCTGAGAGCATGTTCAATTCTATCCATATTATACTTCCTTATGTCAGCTGTCTTACGCTTGTTGATTAACTTCGAAAGTTCTGCCAGTTCTATTCTAGCTGTAGGGTTAGAGGCTTTCATACATTGGCGTTTCTTGATCAGATCTTTCGTCTCCTGCGATAGCTTAGTGGTATCCTGTCTAACGGAGTTACCACCGGCTTCTATTGCACACTCTTTAATGATGCCCATAAGATTGTCGTTCGTTGCTTCAACACTAAGGTCCTCTTCCTGAGTTTAAGCCGAATACCTGTTGTGTAGCTTGATCCGGAATTCCTCTAGTTTCCCTCTTACCGCTAACTGATTGTTCGGCTTCTTATGTACGAGTTTCTGTCGTTCCCTCCTCAAGTCTAGCCTAATTGGAATTCTTACCATCCTATGGTCACTGCAGCGCACCTTGCCGAGCACGTCCACATCTTGTATGATGTCAGGGTTAGCGCAGAGTATGAAGTCTCATTTCTAGTCTCGCCATTCGGGCTCCTCCACGTCCACTTTCGGCTAGCCCGCTTGCGGTAGATGGTATTCATTATCTGCATATTATTCTGTTCTGCACTCTCTACTAATAACTCTCCCCTGCTATTCCTAGAGACTATGCCATATTCCCCCGCTGACTTGTCTCCAGCCTGCTTCTTGCCTACTCTGGCATTGAAGTCGCCCATCAGGATAGTGTGTTTTGTTTTGACTTTACCCATCGCCGATTCCACGTCTTCATAGAAGCTTTCGACTTCCTGGTCATCATGACTAGATGTAGGGGCGTGGACCTCTACAACCTTCATTTTGTACCTCTTATTAAGTTTCACAACAAGACCTGCCACCCTCTCGTTAATGCTATAGAATTCCTGTATATTACCAGCTATATCCTTATTAATCAGGAATCCGACTCCTAGTTCTCGTCTCTCCGCTAAGCCCCGGTAGCAGAGGACGTGCCCGCTTTTTAGCACTGTATATGCTTCTTTTGTCCTCCTAACCTCACTGAGCCCTATTATATCCCATTTACTACCCTCTAATTCCTCCAGTAACACTGCTAGACTCGCCTCACTAGATAACGTTCTAACGTTAAACGTTCCCAGGTTCAGATTCCAATGGCGGCCTGTCCCGAACCAGGGATTCTTAGCACCCTCTGCTGCGTCACAGCTCTGACCGCCGCCGTGGTCAGTTGCTTCGTAGCTGCTGGAGACTGAGGGCCAGGATTTGATTGTTGTATTCATATAGGAGGTTGTGGCCAAGTACTGCACCAGGGTGGCCAATCCTGCTCTGATGAGAGGGTGCGTTACTGGTTCTGGTCACCGGGATCAGGCCGCACTCCAGGCCTGTTTATGCAATTTTATCAACACGAGGATTTTTTTTTCCGGTGGAGAATTGCGCGGCACCGGGATTCGAACCACGGTCCTCTTGCACGCGAGAGGCGTATACTCTACCTCTACGCCACCGCAGGAGTTGTACGCCTCATTTAACCTACAGTGGTGCCTTCTTCGATCAGTCAAGGTCGACCAATCTGAGCTCGGTTAAACCGTACAGATGGGACTCAACAGGAGAAACCTGGTAGTTTATGACCTGCACTTGAGTGGCCATAAATAATAGATGAAAAAAAAATTTATGCAAGAAGATACGCAATTCCCTGATATAGCGATAAACTAGAAGAAAAGAGATCAAAAAAGAAAAAAAGAAAAAAAAGGACAACCAAAAAAAAAAGGAAGAGAACAGGGGATTTGAACTCGTGACCCTTGGATGTTGCCCGGAGAGATGGCTCAGTCCTTTGGACCGTCAGGCCCCAGGTTACATTGAAGCGGCATAGCTCCTGTCCAGAGCCGCGTACTTACGTGAAAAGAGGCTGATGATGTCTTGGATGGTTGGAAGGCATACTTTCTTGGAAAAAATGGCCGCCCGTCGATGAAAGGGAACTCGAGCGGCTCTAGAGACTAGGAAAAGCTTAAGCAGGTGCGAGGCGAGCGCGGCAACTATCTCGCCCGAGCAACTATCTCTAACCCGAGCAACTAGCTCGCCCGACCAACTATCCCAAGGTGTACTGCTCACGAGAGCGAAATACATTTGTCTAATTATAATAACCCTAATATGACTACTTTCGAAAAGAGAACGGCCCAGAGGGCTGTACTACGAGTGCTATGGCTGATAATTTTTCTCTCTCTCTCTCTCTCTCTCTCTATACATATATATATATATATATATATATATATATATATATATATATATATATATATATATATATATATATATATATATATATTTGACACGCAAAACCCCATAATTTAATTTCTGTATTTCGTGTGCAGCTGAGGCCTCAAGTGCCTTCATTAAGAAATTCAAAGATTTACCGCGGGTCTTCCAACTGAAATACGTGTTAAACGCTGAAATCATCTTATCGGACAGCCTGTGAACCAATTTCAACGAAAGTTGTTGCATCAGAGAGTAAGCTAAATTTTACAAGTTGTTGAAACCACAATGTTGATATAAGGGCCTCAAAGCTATCACAATAATTGCGGGGGGGAAAAGTACGCTTAGAAGAAACATGCAGATCCAACGCACTGTGGGAATCTGTAATTGAAGCTTTGATGAGCTGACAAGGCAAAACGGCGCCCCATGATGCGCGCAGCGGTTTAGGCCGACGAACGCGTCCCGTAACCTGCCAGTCATCAACCGCGGTGGAAGCGGATGCTGCATTGAGACGCGAAGCGTTCTTGCGGCTAGAGTATCAACAGGTTATCAACAGCTTCTACTTGCAGAGACAGCCAACGACGACCGTGCAATGACGACGAGAAAAAGCAAGGTCTCGTTGTGGTTTGCAAAGAAAGTTTCGCTTTAAAATTCAAGCAAGAAGTTCGCAACTCTGAAATTCTGAACCAAAAGTAGACGTCGCAATTCCACGAACTATTTTTGCTAGTCTAAAGGTTGCCGATATGACTTGTATAGCTTACAACTTAAGTGGCGCGTTACATTGCTTGCTTGAGCTACGTAAGAGCCCAACTCCCAAATTAGGCGTATACTTCAGAACGGTGTATATCTATCAATTCTGCCCACTTTATATATTCCAGTAGATGCAGATCGTGATGCATTTTATCAGCGAGATCAGCAGTTGTAAACTCCATGCGACCTGTATACAACTGCCTATAAGTGTCTATAAACGGCCTATGAATCGCTGTCAGCCAATTTGTAGCGACACAAAGAAAAACCAGAATGAAACCACGGAAGTACAAGCGAACGTTGCACACAACAGCATGTCCAAGTCATCTATAGTTCTTCCCAAGCAGCAGCGATTTGCGCGTAAAAGAAGAAACAGCGTTTCTTCCACCTTGATTTATTTCCCTTTTTTCTTCATTCAGCCGGAAGTCGTTCCTTTCAACGGCCCTTTATTTGATTTACACTGGGAGCGTGAGGTGCGATAAAGCACGGCGCTGGAACTTTGCACTTCGTCCTTTGCATATCGGATGTGCTCCTGCGTCTCTTCGTCCGCCCAACTTTGCATATAACGTTTAGACCGTCGGCGCATTTCAAGGTTCCTTTGTGAACTGTCCCGGATTTTGCTGACCGTGGCTGCCGCACGGTTCAGCTGCTGCCTTTTTGGCGAATAGTTCACACAGAGGGAGAAAAATGAGTTGCACTTTCGATGGTGGGATCGAACCTCGATCTGCCAGCATAGCTGCCGGACGCTCCAACTATTAGACTACAGTTCCCTTTTTTTTTTATTTGTTATAGTCTGGTTAGACAACTGCAGCATACAGGAGGACGCACTTAAAACATGGCTGACGCAAGTCGGTCCAGCAATTCGTTTAGAACAAGGTTCCCTAGACAAAGCAGCCACTTTTTCTACCCATTAGACATTTCTACCCATGGACTGCCCGGTGACCCAAGCTGGCGGGAGAACGGTTAGAGACAAACGTAGAAACATCCCGGAAAGCACGTGAAACCCTAAGAATGGTAATTGTATTGAAAGGAGGTTTTAACTCGCGCAAACACTGGCGCATACCTGCAGGAAAGTTTGGATTAGAGTCGTAGACCGTAAAACTTGTACTGAAAATCTGCGCCCACACAAACTTTTTCTCAAGTGCTTTTTTTGTGTGCCAAACTCGCTTTATCTTCGTTGAGTATATTCTTTTTCTTTATCACACGCCGGACCAAACAAGTAGCAGGCGCCTCTAGGAGTCGTCAATATATCCCTTAAATATATTTAGTCAAATACTCAGTGCCCTTCCCCTCGGTGAAGAAAGATGACCAGCGAAGCTGCGTATGTGGGCCCCTTAATGGCGGACTGCACCTCCGCCGCGGGTCGGCCCGGCTTTGCACTACCTTCGGGATCGGACCACGTCCATGTTCAGTGTCTACTCATGGACACGATCCTGGGGGAACTAGCTCTTAACAGTTTCGCTGTAAAATTGGTTACATTTTTGTGTTTATTTATTTATTTATTTATTTATTTATTTATTTATTTATTTATTTATTTATTTATAATGGCGGCGGCGAACGCGGGAGCAGTGGCACGAGCACGTTCGCGCGGTAGCGCCGAGGGGCGCCAACGAGCCAGCTGAGAAAGAAGACGAGGACGCTGGAGCCAATTCTTATGACGATAGTTTTGTGTCTACACATGGACACGATCCTAGGGAAGCTAGCCCTTCCGATAAACCTCGTTCTCTACCCAAGGGATCTCCCCGCAAAGAACAGGCTTTTGTAGACAAGGCCTGCACGGGCTTCGGCCTAACTGATGAGGTTGTATAGCCAAGTGCCGAGCATACATCCCGGAAGGGGGAACGGGAACTCTTGCCGAAAAGGATGACGGAAATGCAGCAGATGCAACCACAGCAACCATCTTCAATAGCACAACATGCATTGCAACATATGATATAACCGCCGCCAGTGTGGCATTTGCTTTAGGAATGCCCGGGCCTCAAAACCACACGAAAGAAATACTGTGGACACGCATTCTCCGTCGAAAAGTGAACGACTCCACTGCGGACCGACGCGAAACGTGTCATTCAATCTCTGTGGGACTTCGCCCTGGAAGCCGGCCTCATAGGGCAACTATAGCTATGAATCAACCGAAGCCCTTTTCCCTTCTCTTACCCTATACACTATCCCTTACCCCTGTATTTAAGCTGAAGTGCCACCTTTTTCGCAGTAAAGTTTATTCATTTACATAACCTGCTCCCGCAAATACGCCCAAGCGGAAGGAGGCCGCACGAGCTCAAAACGCGAGCAACGAAAGATGTTGCCTACCAAACAAGGGAGAGAGCGCTGAGCGGAGAACAGCACGTGGTATGCGCGGATGAACGCTCGCGACGCGCGCGCGCGCGCGTTGACCAAAGGTTCTTTCAGGGCGCCCCCGCGGCTGAAGCGATAAGCCGGCAACGCCGCTGCTGCTCCCGATAAGGCGGCCGCACAACGACCAACTCGCGCGAAGGAACGCGAGAGCGTCGCACGGGCGAGGAAAACGTGAGGAGGAGCTCGGAGGTGGCAAAAAAAGAAAGAACATGGCCGACAGCAGAGGTGAACGGAACAGCGGTGGCGGGGAGCCGGACCCTCGACTTTCGGGACCCGGTCCGGTGCCCCAGGGCTCGAAGCAACCTCCCCGCACGCGGCCTGTTCACGTCGGAAAGAAGGGCGGCGGCGGCGGCGGGAACTCGTGCGGATTCACCTGCCTCAAGTACTGCCTCTTTATCGTCAACCTTGTCGTCTGGGTGCGTACACACACGAAGCCCTTCCCTTGGCCGTTGGGAGACCGATCACGTCCGTTCGTGGGCGCGGTTGCTCGTCGTTTACTGCTTGCGTTCTTTCCTGTCTTGCACCTACGGTTCTGATTCGACGCTTAAGTAACGCTAGGTCTATATGCGGAAGTCAAATCGCCTACATCACTTGTTTCGTCCTGCGCGTTTCTAACTTAGTTACTTCTATTGCCGTGTTTAATTCGTGTTTTCGCTGGTTGATCCTATACAGTTTGTCGCGTTACTTCGCTTGGTAATATTCTCGTTCATAGCCTCCCGGAAGGTCAGTTTTACCCCGAATGATTGATAGCGCCGACGCTGCATTGTTACCGGGCTGTTGCATACACCCCTGCGGAATTGGCATTCTGATACGATAAAAGCTTTAGATTCGGTTCTTGAGCTAACATCCACTAAAGCATCGACATGTTGTGGCCATGTGGCGTATGGAGGTAATCCGTAAGAATTAATGCGTGGACTCCGACTATAGTTATGTGGTTCTCACGCTGATGCGTGGAACTGTGAGCCAATATCTTTCATTAGGTAACACATTAGGTAACATCACATTCAGATCTCAAATTTCGTGCAAGAAGCTGCAGTATATAACGCAAAGAAGCACTCCAGAAGCCGACGATGAGCCGCTGAACGACGAGTGTGCATATAAATGCGAAACTGCGTTGTTTTGTCTACAGTACGTGTGCGCAGATACGCGCGTGTGTTTTGTGTCTGCGAGAGTGAGGAGGGGGGCTAGATAGGTGTGCCCGAGCCTGAGCGTGGCGCGCGTACCTCTGTCTACAGTATTAGCACGGGAAGATGTACCCTTGCGAGTATCTTTTTTTTTTTTTTTTTGACACGGCGGTTTGTTTTCTGCCCGTACGGATTCGCACGTAAGGTCAAAAGTGCGACGAAGTCATCAAGTCTGCACTCTCTAACAGCCTCGCTGTTATTTGTAAGCCGATATGGAGTCGTGTGCTTTATCATCCTTTGAACTTATACGCTATATACTTACACGATTATCGCACGTAAAAATGTTTAGCCCGAGTTTCGAAAAAAATATAACGCCGTATTTTAAATCTCCGCGTCTTACAGAATCTTAGCATACGAGGAAAGACGCCTCTTACGTGCATATCACTAGTCCATTCAAGTGTGAGCTGTCATCATCAGGCTGGTTACGCCCACTGCAGGGCAAATGCCTCTCCCATACTTCTCCAACTACCCTGTCATGTGTTAATTGTGGCCATGCTGTCCCTGCAAACTTCCTAATCTCATCCGCCCACCTAACTTTCTGCCGCCCCCCCGCTTCGCTTCCTTTCCCTTGGAATCCAGTCTGTAACCCTTAATGACCATCGGTTATCTTCCCTCCTCATTACATGTCCTGCCCATGCCCATTTCTTTTTCTTGATTTCAACTAAGATGTCATTAACTCGCGTTTGTTCCCTCACATAATCTGCTCTTTTCTTATCCCTTAACGTCACACCCATCATTCTTCTTTCTATAGCTCGTTGCGTCGTCCTCAATTTAAGTAGAACCCTTTTCGTAAGCTTCCAGGTTTCTGCCCCGTACGTGAGTACTGATAAGACACAGCTGTTATACACTTTCCTCTTGAGGGATAGTGGCAACCTGCTGTTCATGATTTGAGAATGCCTGGCAAACGCACCCCAGCCCATTCTTATTCTTCTGACTATTTCAGTCTCATGATACGGATCCGCGGTCACTACCTGTCCTAAGTAAATGTATTCCCTTACAACTTCCAGTGCCTCGCTACCTATCGTAAACTGCTGTTCCCTTCCCAGACTGTTAAACATTGGTTTTCTGCAGAATAATCTTTAGACCCACCCTTCTGCTTTGCCTCTCCAGGTCAGTGAGCATGCATTGCAATTGGTCCCCTGAGTTACTAAGCAAGGCAATATCATCAGCGAATCGCAAGTTACTAAGGTATTCTCCATTAACTCTTATCCCCAATTCTTCCCAATCCAGGTCTTTGAATACCTCCTGTAAACACGCTGTGAATAGCATTGGAGAGATCGTATCTCCCTGTCTGACACCTTTCTTTATTGGGATTTTGTTGCTTTCTTTATGGACGACTACGGTGGCTGTGGAGCCGCTATAAATATTTTTCAGTATTTTTACATACGGCTCGTCTACACCCTGATTCCGTAATGCATCCATCACTGCCGAGGTTTCGACTGAATAAAACGCTTTCTCGTAATCCATTAAATTTATATATAAGGGTTGGTTATATTCCGCACATTTCTCTACCACCTGATTGATAGTGTGAATATGGTCTATTGTTGAGTATCCTTTACGGAATTCTGCCTGGTCCTTTGGTTGGCAGAAGTCTAAGGTGTTCCTGATTCTATTTGCGATTACCTTAGTAAATATTCTGTAGGCAACGGACAGTAAGCTGTTTGGTCTATAATTTTTCAAGTCGTTGGCGTCCCCTTTCTTATGGATTAGGATTATGTTAGCGTCCTTCCAAGATTCCGGTACGCTCAAAGTCATAAGGCATTGCGTATACAGGGTGGCCAGTTTTTTTAGAACAATCTGCCCACCATCCTTCAACAAATCTGCTGTTACCTGATCCTCCCCAGCTGCCTTCCCCCTTTGCATAGCTCCCAAGGCTTTCTTTACTGCTTCCGGCGTTACTTGTGGGATTTGAAATTCCTCTAGACTATTCTCTCTTCGATTATCGTCGTGGGTGCCACTGGTACTGTGTAAATCTCTATAGAACTCCTGAGCCACTTGAGCTATCTCATCCATATTAGTAATGATATTGCCGGCTTTGTCTCTTAACGCATACATCTGATATTTGCCTAGTCCTAGTTTCTTCTTCACTGCTTTTAGGCTTCCTCCGTTCCTGAGAGCAGTGTGAGCTATAGCAGGTTTCAACTATATAAAGCGAATTCCTCACAAGAGGGGAATTAGCGCGAGATCACTGCAACTTTTCGCAGTAGATAAAAAAAAATATATTGAACTGCCTGCAGTAACCCTCAGACGTTTATGCATTTTGTTTTAACTCTTCAGAGTGGTTCTTTTTACTTTTCTAACGTCTGAAAACAATGTATGCAGCCGCTATAAGGTCCGCAAAGTAATCTTCTATAATTCGATATCTGCATGAGGTGCCTTACCGAACGCTATTCTTACATAATGCGGAATATTATGTTCAATAAAATTTTAATCACGCCTTCTTTGCTAAGAACAGATTACAATGCATCGTGGTTCGCGGGGTTGAGGTTACAACGCTAACGTAAGTGCAAGTAATTAATAGTCTTAGTATTTGTATACACGTGCGCCGCTGCGGTGGACTTCACTCTTTAATGCGCAGTCTGCGTTCCCGTGTTGCACCTTCACCTCCTTTTTTCGGCACTGGGCGCTTTCAAAGTAAAAAAAAAATCGTTTCAAGGCAGCATGAGCATTGCAGCTTCATATAGAACAACGTGATTTCATCGCGAAAAACGTATCAGGATCTTCCGCATGCTTTTTCAAGCGCCTGTCCATTAAACTAGCTCCAAGAATGTCCGATCGCTGGCTTAACAAAACAGGAAATGAACAACAAGCTGCAAAAATAGTATACCAATGAATACTGGATTGTGACGCCTGTATGCGAGTTGCTATGGTGATTGGTCAGGTTCTGCTTGGATGCGCTCGTGGCCTATGCATGTCTGCTGCATGCCGCAAAAGTCCGGAGACGGCTCGGCATGTCGTAATGCAATGCCAAGATAGTCAAACAGCAAGAAAAATAGAGGTTTGGAGTATTCGTAGGGGGGAGATCGATAGAGCCGAGGTCGTTGCAGGCATAGGTAAGTGTATAATATGAAGAGAGAAAAGATTAAGGAGAGATAGGCAAAATTCTAGACTGCAGTAAATGTAGCAAAACCTAATCAGCTCAAGCAGGCTGGGATGCCGGTAGAGACCGTCATGTATTGCTTAGCGTTCTTCTGGCTCTCATTATCCTGTCGCTGTTCTTCGTCTTCTTTTCTTTCTTTTCATAGCGTTGCTTTATTGTCAGTGAATCCGAGATATATCCGGTTCTGCGTTTTTGTCGTTTACTAATTTAATAATCAACAACTGCCTAGCGATAGGGGGGGCTTGCCCGTGGTAACAGCGCTGCACCACCGCCAACCGCGAAAGGAAGCCGCACAAAAAAAAAGAAAGAAGAAAAAAAACGAGACGCCGGCTTTCGTATTTACCTCGTATACAAGCGAGCACGCGAGCAGTGAGGGTACGCGCACTTTTCTGTCCTAGCGTTCGCATTCGGCTATATTTGGGTAACACAATTAAGGAAGGCATTAGCGGTCGCGCGCGTCCTTTAGCGCAGGAAGCGCCGCTAAACGTACGAGGCTGGAAGCGTGTGCACAATGCCGTACCGCCGCTAAACGCGAACGGCTTCTCTCTTGATTACTTATTGTTTCCGCTCTGTCTCTCTCTCTCGATCTCTCTCAAGCTTTTTTACACGAACTTCCACATTGCATCCTACGCTCAAACTATATTGCCTTGCTTGTGGTAAAAAAACAGGCACATGTGGATACGGCGGCGTTACTAAATAACCTAAGCAAAATCATTGCTCCTTCGTGGGGCCTGTCCGAAGAATAAATGTGCGCAGCTGTTTTCATATAGCGCTTAGCACTGATACAGTGGTTTTGCAGACGACACAGAAGGCCAGCTCGGTGTATATTCCATTTAGAAGGCGCGTTAGACACAGCTGGGATGTTCCCACCATTATACAGAGCGTTCTTTCTCTGCACAACTACACGCACTGCGTACCACGATCCTTGGTTAAGCTGGGAAGTTTAAAATCATAACCACGCCATCTTATCGCTCGTATTAGTTGCCAGAAAGCACAGGTTTTCGCAAATGTTTCTGTTTATGCAGTACTCGTAAACACGGGCTTTATCGCTAAGGAAGTTAGCGCCCCATGGAATTACTCGGCAGATACGTTCCATTGCTGAACACGAAATCGCGGAGCCTTTTCCCTCAGACAACATCCGACGACCATGTTTTAATATTCTGGCGTACGTTAAAGACTTCCGCGTGGCAATACTAATACGGAACATCTCCACCAACAACAGAAACTAAACACCAGTGCCTATCTACAGGCAACAGTTTTGTTCACATCAGCATAATTACGAGCCTTTAATACCTATACTGTCGGTTCAGCAATAAACAAAAAGATAGGGCAATAGCTGATTATACAGATCACCCAAGTGACCTTGACTTCTGATCGTCTTAATAGCAGACGCATTTAAAAACTTTGTTTTGATTCGTCCCCGGTAGCTCAAGGTGCAGCGTCGAAAGATAGCTTAATATTAGAAAAATACGAAGAAGCACAACCCTATTCATACTTGCGTAGTGAAATTAGCCATACATCTAAATACGCAAAGCAATGGAAATTGAGCAATAATAAGAAATGCAGGGAGCGCGCTAACGTTCATCCGCTTTGCCGCGGAATAAATCGGTCGCTTTGTGCAAAACTATCTTTATTTTTTGTTACTGCGTCGAAAATATTTCTTGTCATATCATGCAGTTTTTGCATGTGAAAACTAGATGAGGTTTAGTTTATCTGCATTTTTTTTCTATTTTTAATATATAGTTCAGAAAAAGCAAACTCATACCTTCAGCGTACAACAGAAACTAAACACCAGTGCCTATCTACAGGCAACAGTTTTGTTCACATCAGCATAATTACGAGCCTTTAATACCTATACTGTCGGTTCAGCAATAAACAAAAAGATAGGGCAATAGCTGATTATACAGATCACCCAAGTGACCTTGACTTCTGATCGTCTTAATAGCAGACGCATTTAAAAACTTTGTTTTGATTCGTGATGTCAGTTGACTAATCACGATATTTTTTTTTTTTATAATTGCCAGCCTTTTCAGGCGACCATGGCTGCGTCTTGGCAAAAGCATAAAGGAAGTGAAAGCCTTTGCTGGATGCTCCATCGGCGTATATACGTACGCGGATTGGAAAAGTACCTCGCTTTCCGATAAACTCGAACGCTCAGATACTCAGCACAGTAGTTTTTCATTGAAATAACGAAGGCAGAAATAAAAAACCAAAACGATAATGGATGCAAATTTAGAGATGCAGTGGATGGCTCTACGTGGTGGATGTGGCGGACGACTGTCCCAGGTCCTGGACTATGCTGCCTGTACTGATGCCCGCATAAAGTGAACTATTTGTGTACTACTTGTGACTTGTGTTTGTGTGTCCAGTGCACGTTGGAATTTTGTTTTTCTTTATTGTTTTCTCTAAAACATCCTTGCCTGAGGGTCATGTATTTGGGATTTCGAGATAGCCGGTGTTAAGATCTATATCTTCCCATGTGTTTCTACATATAAACCTAAAGAATTAAGTAGATTAGCAAGGTTACAATGTCTCTCTTATCAGAATAGAAATTTATAAGTGGATGCCGATTCTCCCCAAAGAAATATTAGTTTACAAACACCAAACATCTATTAACAATTTGATATATCCCTTCAAAAGGCTGCCAACCTTAAGACTGAAACCGGTTCACACCCTTAAGGGTCTCAAAGTGTGCAAATTGGTCTGTAACCTACACCCTTACACCCGTGAAGGAGGGTGGAATGGTGTGAGTTATAGACAGAAAGCACTTTTGATGGTGCAAGTCGGTTTAAAGTTTACCAAAAAAACCGCGGCATTCCTTTGACTGCCATCCAAAGCACCTCAAACGCAACTACACGATCTATTGCGGGCCTGGTGAAAACACACTGGCTGAGAAATCCTTTCTGGTATTTACGAGTGATTCATTCTTATTTTATCGCTGACGTCTTCTTTCCTGTGTTGAGAGCCGCCGGTACTATCAGCATAAGCTCGTACAATCTTCGGTGCTCACAGATAAAAGCGACAGGGCCGCCTGCTCTACTATCAGTAAGTAGTTTAGCGCGACGACGTGTTTGCTGCAATCCATCCTTTCGAGATTCCTCCCGAAAACGAGATCACCCACTGCTCCGTATGGCGCACACAGTAATGTCATCAGTCCTCACTGTAATTACAATCCGAGTACGGCCCCCTTGTCCTAGGCTAACCGCATATGTTTGCGACCGCCCCCATCTTTGGTGGTGGTTACATGCTCTTCTATAGTCACCGCCTATGCAGCCATTTTCACTGCTTGAGCTGATGAGCTCGTCGTAATTGCTGGATTTCGATGGCTTACCCGTACCACTAAGTCGGCCCCTCAAGAATCCTGCAAGCTCTCTGCTGACGTTGGACCTTTCGCATGCCTTTGACTGCATTGCATTTCCATGACAAATGGTGTAGAGGTACGCGAATATTCGAAACGTTTGATTAACGAATCGAATAGTGTTCGATTCGGTCTTCAAATTGCGTAGTCTCTATTCGTAAATGTGAATATTTTTCGAATATATTTGAAAACGTCAACTGCGCCCAATCAAACATAAAATTTCAGCAAAGTTACGGTAAATTCTCACAACCGCGGGCATAGTATGGACATAAAATTTGGAGGGCGCTTAAACTTCGTCTTTAATTGTGGAACGCGATAACATTCAAACATCCCTCCCGGCAAGTGCAACTTGTGTAACCACAATGTTTCCTGGAAACGTTGGCGGCGAACGCTATGCAGGAAGGCGAGTTTTCTGGGGCGCGCCGCTCCGACTAAGACAGACGTCGAACGGCAGCTGAAAAAGGGTTTTGTGTTTGAGTTTGAGAAACGTAACAGAATTACGTTTCCTCGTATATTTAAATTACAGTTCGACTCTATCGAGTGTGTAGGTTGTGTGTGAGTCGTACTTTACGAATTTTCTGACGCATTTTACTTTGAGAAAATCAATTAGCGCAGTAACGCCTATGCGCCACGCGGAGGGCCTGCCTGGATCGGTATGTGTGGTTCGGGATTATTTTCCTCATAGGGACAACGTCGCCTCCACCGACGCCGACACCGACGTCGGATTTTCTGCGACACGGAGCCCTTAAAGCTATCTCGTTAAAATATGAGAACTTGCGTATAGCGGAGCAGGCTACGTCACTAACATAGTCATACTTTACAAGCTATACAGCGATCGTTCCCACTCTCTGAACGGTCCTGTGCATGCTAATTAAGAAACCATTTGTTTCTGGCACAATGCTCCATTTGCGCTTTTAATGAACAACGTTTCATAACGTATATGTAATGATAAAAAGTTGACAACTTTAAGAATACTACGACGTAGACATCGTTCTATATAACGGCTGCTCGTTATTCAAAAACTATTCCATATATGATTCGATTCCATTCGCTTCTGGCACTATTCGACTCGGTCTGCTCGTAAAAACCCAGTAAGAAAAATAACGCCGGCCTTCTCTCAAAGGAACTGTGAAGTCGACAAAGGCACAAAGAAGACGAAATTATATATATATATATATATATATATATATATATATATATATATATATATATATATATATATATATATATATATATATATATATATATATTTGTGCGAAGAGAAAGATGACCACACTATCCTCTAAGTCGTGACAGGCTGTAAACGTGGTTGTGAATCTCTTGTGGTGATAGTAAAACAACAATCTTTAGTCAGTGGGAAAAGCCACTGGTGCTTCCGTGTTTTGACTGCCGTGTACTAACAGTATGTATGTATGTATGTATGTATGTATGTATGTATGTATGTATGTATGTATGTATGTATGTACAAACAAGTGGGCGGTATAGATAATCTCTTCTCACGAAGAGAAAAGGTGCTTTAGAAAGAAAGAAAGAAAGAAAGAAAGAAGCCGCGTGCGCACCGTCTAAACGAAGATGTGTGGAACACTTGCGGAAATGTAAAATTCACTTCCGCATTGCCGTCGTAATCTGCTTTCGGCAACGTTCGTTTCATTAGAACGCAAATGGAAGCACCTGTTCCATGCTGCCTGAAGAACAAAAAGAGGAAGGAAATATAGGTCGCAGGCAATGCAGTACTCGACAGGTGAGCATTAAGCAAGGAAATTTAAACAAAGGTAATGACAGCATAAAAAAGAAATCACCTTGCCTTATGCATATATATATATATATATATATATATATATATATATATATAATCCTCGCAAAAACAAGAGCGCGGACGGGATTTCATTTCTCGCTGAAGAGAGCCGGAGCCGAAGATTAACTCTCCCGTCTGTCTCTCCGTGTTCTAAATATTTTCTTCTTCCATTTCATCCAACTCGCTCGTCTCTGGGGCACGAGAATCCATTCTCGGGTTGCCTCCAACAAAAAAAAGTTAAGCAAAGCAAAAAAAAAAAAAGCTATTAGATGCCTTCGGGTAATTGAGGGCGCTGAACAATTTTCGTCGACGACATAACCTATACGCTGTGCGTGCTGAGATGCTTTTATATGGCTCGTCATTTCTCTCCAGTCTAGAGGTGAAGGTATAGTATGCGTCATCTACCTGTAATAAGTTCCCTCTGCTTTAACTCAGCGAAGCGAGTAAAAAAAATAGCGTTGAGGATTCCGTAATCGTGCACAAGATTGAGATCATAAAGAGTGAAACGCCATACACTGCGCGTGCTGCTCCCCATATTCTTCCACTTTATTTCCCGAAGGAAAGGCTATTGAGAGGACATTAAGGAGGTCTTCTGAAACGCCCCTCATGAACTTGAGCATGCTTATGAGGCGTCGGAAGTACTCTCTCAGATAGCATGTTTATTAGAGACGTTATAAACGCATATATTTTCCTTAATGGAGCGTACGTACACTGCATGCTTCCTTATTTTATTACATTCGTCTAGGCAATACTGAGACATAAAAAGCGTGAGGAATGATAATCGTTTCCTTTGTTCCCCATCTTCGACTACTACTTTGTTTGAAAACGTCTTTATTATTATTATGTTGTTGTAGTTGCTTTAAAAATACATTTTACTTTTTTCGCTGTGGACTGCTTGTCTTTTGCAGGAAGGGAATGATAAGTGGGGCGTCGTGACGCGCTACCTAGGTGGCATAGGAGGGTGATGTGGGAGTGACACTTCCCTGTTGTTGCCCTATTGGTAACGCGGCTATGTTCACCTTTCCAAGTTCCGGAAAGGTAGCCACGCGGGAATCGGGATCCTGGATCCAATTGAAGAGGAGCGAACATGTCACCATGGCATTTTGGAGGATTTTACTACTTCATAAATATGTGGCATGCCAATTTCCTGCTTGAACCGCCGGCCGTCTAACCACCCATGTGACAACGCTTTCTACCGGAGTCAATTTTCGAATACCGGCGTCTTTATGTATAGCACCATGAGAAACAGCATCGTTGATTAACTGAAGGAATCTTGCACATACCAAAGGTGCACAATGGGATGTATGAAGAACCCCTAAGCGGAGGGCTGCAGATTATAATTCTGACCACATTAAGTTCCTTAATGTGAACGTAACTGTATATACGCGAGCGCTATCGCCGTCTGCCCTGGTCGAAATGCGCACGTCGTGGCCAGTATTCGATACTATGACCGCGTGATGGACTTCGTATACGACTGGCTCACCACGACGCGTTTAAACTTTATAGTAAACGTAGCCGTTTTGTGAGGCCGCTGTGGACGATACCTAATACTTATTTCACGGTCTCATTTTAAGCTTGACTGGCCGGGTGAACTTTCGGGTATGTCAATACAATTTTGATTGCAGCTACAAGGCGAAACAGACGAAGTGCGAGAGTGTTTGTTACTCGTCTAGTTTGCTGCCTGTTACGTACAGCTGTGACATGCGTTCGCTCTAGCATGACTTTAAAGCACTGCTGCGTTCTGCGTTACCCGAAACATACTGGATTGGGTTATGCGACAAATTGTGATGAAATAATTTTGACCACATGGGGTTTTTGACCCAAAGCACGGTACACGGGCGTTTTAGCATTTCGCCCCCATCGACATGCGGCCGCCGCGGACGGGATTTGATCCCGCAACTTCACGCTTAGCAGCGTAACGCCAAGAGAGAGAAAATGATAACTGAAAAGCAGGGAGGTTAACCAGCCACTAAGCAACAATGTCGGATATATCCGGTAATTGTAATGATGTGCCTTCCAAAAATGTAAAACGATGTCGCGTTATGCGTTCAAAGATGTAGCATACTATGGCTGTTAGGTGGCCGCAAATGTGAAACATCTAAATTGATTGATTGATTGATTGATTGATTGATTGATTGATTGATTGATTGATTGATTGATTGATTGATTGATTGATTGATTGATTGATTGATTGATTGATTGATTGATTGATTGATTGATTGATTGATTGATTGATTGATTGATTGATTGATTGATTGATTGATTGATTGATTGATTGATTGATTGATTGAACGAACGAACGAACGATCTTGGTATTTTGGAACGTTCTGTACCGTTATGATAACTTAAAAGCCGGGCTGTTGCACCGTTTTTATAATGATTCCGGGCTATACACATTGCCTGATGTTTGTTTGTTCTTTTACTGCAAAAATAAAGGAACGTTTACAATTTCATCTTCTGGTTTACCTGTGCGTGAAAAGCATCGCGAGAACCTGTCCATGGTTTCATATTGAACAGGAACCTGACGCGAAATACTTGACTGGCACCATATTCCTGGCAAGTCAAACGACCAGTGCAAGAGTGAAATCTAATGCCTGTTCGTAAGATCCAGTATTCGTGCTCATGACGCAAGTACATCGGCTGCTGGGAAGCGTCGATGCTGCCAGAGTCAATTTCGGGCGCCGCACGAGAACATACCATAGTACATATAGCACACGGCAGCAACTGCGCTTTGTGTACAACGTGCGCAGCCTACTCAATTCTGTTTTCGTTCCGGAACAACACAGCCGAACACGGCGCTCTGCAGTTGAGTTTCGCAATACTGATAGCAATTTTATTGCAGATACACTCCCCGCCCCTCCGCTATCACCCACCATAAAACGTCTGGGTCGTGTCTATAAAATATGCGTTTCTTGGCTGCGTCGCTGCACATGACAGAGTTTGACGGCTGGTGGCCGACGAACAAAAAAGCACCGCGTGAGAAAATCAGTGAATCTATAAAGCTAGCTAGAGGGCGTGATATGTCAGCTCAGCGCAATACGCACTGCCTCGCTGGCAGCGTGAGGACGCCGCTGCGTCATAGAATACGTATTCCTCGTTCCCGAACGGCGCGGTGAACACGAAGCGATTCTTATATCAGCGGTGTGCACCTGATACCAGCAACATTGCTTTTGTTTTCCTGCTCCTTTCGTTTCCATTTAGTCATCATTTAATAATCCTCTATTCCACACTTGCGTTCGAAGCGATGAAAGTCAACGCAGTGGCGATGCGGCGATGAAACTGCCGCCGTTGTCTGAAGCCAGAAAAAGTGTTCATCATAGATGGCTTCTCCACATGAACAATTGTTGTGCGGTGAAGCCGGCTTCTCAAATTCTCTCTATTTTTTATAGCATATATAAAGTTTCGCTGTACACATACGTGCGCTAAGAGCGTATAATTTGTCGCAATGCATCCTGTGGTGCGTTCGCCGAACGCTGAACACTGTTGACGTCCTCCGCATCCAGTAACAGAGTCGCGTTGCGGCAAATGCCGGCGTACCGGATTTATTCCAGGAGGAACGAACGCATTTATTGTAGTAGGGATGCGAGTCTGAAAAAAAGGAGAAGCCTACTTAAAAGCCATAAACAAACTTTTAGTACTTCACTGTGGCTCCAAAGAAAATTTGCCACACGAGACACAAAGTGAATATGCACGCTGCTAATCAATGCAGCTGCAATGTGAACAGGCGCCGCGCCACTCACATACATGCTTCAAAACACCACCGCTACACAAGTATGCATCGGCTGACAACAATGAGACGCCAATTCGAGTTACAGGTCATCGCACGATCAATGTATTGAGAAGCGAAAGTCAGTTAACAGATCTCACCTCAAAATACTGGTTATCAATAAACGCTCAAGGATGACTGGCATCATTTCACTGGTATTGAAGATAAGCGACTGTTAAGAATTGAACAAGGGCGCGAAGAAAACAGAAGTTGCACGCCCTTTATGTTCACCTAACATAAACTAACATAATTACCATAATCAATGACGAAATAAGCTAAAAACGCAATGTCATCAACCTAATTCATATAACTATGAGGTCACAAACTCATTAAAACCACTAATTCTACTCTGAAATGGAAGGTTAGCCTGATACTTGCCCTTGAGCAGAGCTGGTGTGCAAGTACATGAGGCTTAAACAGTTGTTAATGTCATCTGTGAGCTACTGATTTGGTTAGACTCTGTTTATTGCTTACATATTAGTATATGTTGAACATATTTGCTTGCTCGCGAATTGTGTGCGCTAGACTGTTATGGCAATAGTTCAAGCATACCTACACAAGTCGTGAAATAACTTCTACACAATTACCAATGCGCTATGTGTTGAGATACGGGGCCGACGTAGCCGCATTGCGTTTCTGTTTTATTTATTCGTTTGCTGGCTGCAGTAGTGCAATAAACACAATGTGCTACGTCGTAGAGGCCAATTTGTTTTCCTAATGAAACTGTTACACCTTGATTACGTTCACTGAGCAAAAATTCACCTTCACAAGCACCAATATCTTCTTGCATGTCGCTTTACATAAGAAAAAGAAAGAAAGAGGTTCGAAATATGGACTCAACATCACATTTCGGCTTTCTTTTCTTTACCTATTTTGTCGCGGACTTGTTAGCTTGTTAGCTATACGTCGTTGAACTTGTTCCTCGCAAAAAACATCAGAAATAATTCATTATGGTGCCTTTTCCGATGGTCATTTATGGTTTCTGTTTCCGTGACAACGGAGCAACCGCGCAAATCCGGCCGCTCGTGTATCTGGCGACCCACTGCGCGCCGCTTTTCCTCGTCTGGTATACCTGTGCACGAAAATTGTTCAGTGTCACGTTACACACCAGTGTCACCGTCCCTGTCGCAACGATTACATAACTAAAAGGCAACCCTGTACTCGGCGCACGTATGCAGCTCCTGGGCTTGGCCCTGATCGTGGTGTCGGCGGTGTCGCTGGCGGGATCCTCCTCGACGGAAGAGGCCCCGCTGCCCGGACTACAGAGCGTGCGCAGCGCGGCGGCCACTGCCCTCTTCCTCGGCTGCCTGCTCTTCATCGTAGGCTTCCTCGGCTGCTGCGGGTCCCTGAAAGAGTCCAAGGTTCTGCTTATCGGTGTAAGTAGCGAGCGCTGCAACTCCTGCAGAGAACGAAACGACCATGAGCGAAAAAAAACAAGATGTAATGAGATTAGCATTCTTAGGATACTTCACGTAGTTTCCAGTATCTACGTACCTATCTATGTCCAGATCTAACCGTTTTCCTTTCACGCCAACTTGGAACACGCGCCACGCGTGGACTTCGTGGCGGCGTCACTAGATGGCGCAGCGTGTCCAGAGGAAAGTAGTGGAGCCCGGGTGCAGTTCACGCCTAATACACGACGGGTTTTGGCGGTTGAAATACGGTGTGTCTCTACATTGTGTCAATGCTAATCGCATTCACGTCGACAGTCATCCTGAGATAGTTTTCTGCCAGAATATTTTTGGAGGCCACACAAAGGGGTGTATTTAGTGCCATCCAAAACAGCGATGACGATCACTGGAACTTCTGTGTACTCGCGTTTGAGAGAATCGCTGCGTTTACTTCAAGCGTTATTATATTCGAAGAAAACCCTGAATGCATGCAGAGGGGCCTTTTGGCTGCGAACCATTGTAGCAGAAATTGCACATTTGTTTTTGTGGAAGTTGGTTTTCGCCCTCAAGTTGTCTCGCTCACAAAATTCGTGTATTTACACTTGGTGAGTACGGTAAGAGCCTCATACTTAATACGTTCGTTCGTGTAGTGGGTGGTTTTCTTCCCCGCTTCCCCTGTCATATCTATATCTCGTCTTACCCTTTATCATTCTAGGGTAGCAAACGGGATGTTTGTATTCCGGTTAACCTTCCTGCCTTTCCCAGCTAATTTCTCTGTCTCTCATTAAACGACCCTTAATGTCGTAAGCTATGGGCAGGCGGTTAGAGGCAGTGTCGAGGACACTCACGTGACGTTTATGCTTCGGGCTCTCGGCCACCGCGAGGAACCTCGGGTCACACTCCAAAGAAACATAGTGATTTTGTTTGGCGTCCTCGCGATATTTTTATGATGCTAGCCATGCAAAACACTCAAGGACAGGGAGCAGAACCAGGAATACATATGTTCGTAACAAAAAGAAGGGGCGGGGAGGAAAACAGGGTTGTTTGATACAAACTGGTTTGTCTTAAGGGACACGAAAATAAACCATTAAGACGAGCCAAATAAAAATAGATCACATAATCGCTAATTCTCCAATCCTTCTTTGAACTGAAGACTGCATGGTATGCCAGAGTGCACATAGAAGCTGAAGTGGGATAAAAACGCTAAGCTAAATTTCCTGAACTAGTTCACCGTAACATCATAGATTTTGTACCATGAGCTCAGGGCGCGTTGTCTTTAAGCTATAGTTATTCATTACAGATTTATTTACAAAAGACAAAAATCACGAGGCAAGATTTTTGAGCCCATTTTCTGTAGAGAATAGTTTATTTTGTGACCATAATTATTCACAGCGAAAGAGCGCCGCGCAGTTTCAAGTTTTATTAGGCAATAATATTTACCTAATAATTTGTTTTTTGCCTCGAACGTCGGCGGTGCGCTTATCGGAAGGAAATCCATGGACCGAGGCATATCTGAGGAACACGTATTCCAGCGTGACCTGGCCATGAGAAGAACGAGTGCATTCTGTGTGGCTATCATGTGCAGATGTAGATAATGCCAATGCGCAGCAAACCACCCCCCCCCCCCCAAAAAAAAAAAGAAAAAGAAAGAAAAACCCTGTCAGTCCTTACCCAGTCTTGAAACTTGGCGAAAGCTGACCGATGGGTCAAGGTTATCTTACGCTATATGTGTCTGCAGTTCGACGCTATTATAACATGTTGCCGGCATCCGGCCGATATTTCTTTCTTTGAAAGCCTATGGTATTGTCCTCATTTTATTTAAACGAGCACGCTGATAAGCATCAATGGGCTTCAATGGAACTGATAGCTGAGCGAGTTGGCCATGATTCACTGAACTGCAGCACGCAGAGGACAGCGCTTGTCTTTTACCTGCGCCCGTCTTATGTGTGCGCTATGCACTATGCAGCTAAACAATGAAGCTATTCTGTTGCTAAGCGCTTGAAACGATCTACGGCAGCTGCGTATAGAGAGCTGGCTTCTGAATTTATGGCTTGCGTGTGACGACTTGAGAGATATTATTCGCGGGAATCTTTTCGTATAACGCTATGGCTTCCAAGTGCTTTGAGCGGGGCCCTTCCTGAACAAATGTGCACGTAGTCGCGTCCTAGTGCTTGTCCTCGTTATCACTCCTATTTTTCTCCTCTTTCACTTCCCTCTCTGCTTTGCCTCAAATATCCTCTCCCCCTCCCCTCCCTCCCTCCCCTAATGGCTTTTTTCTTTTAGGCAGTTTCTTCTCTTCTCGTACCTCAAAGCAGAGTGGTAGCTGGTGCCTCTACGAGGCAGCGACAGCTCCTCATATACATTCATCTTTTTTTTTTAAAGAAGCTTAGTTACACCTCTCTCCACAGTGACGTTTGTTGAGACTTGCAGACCTGCCAACCTTACCACTTCAGGGATACTACCATCGAAGCTTGAATAATGGCAAGATTTAGTGGGAAAAACATAGTAAAAATTGTTTTACTACTCATAATCTTCACTGTTTGTCAAAAACGACCTGGAGGGTTTGTCCTTGTATAGGAAGCTGTGAACACGCACGCTCTTCCGTAATCGCAGTAAAAAGGATCTGTGCCACATGAGAAGCGTAAATGTTCAACGAAGTTTATTTATAAAATATTCGCGCATACAACGGCGGCTGAAAATTTGCCTGTCTCTATAAGTGGTTCAATGCATGGGTTGCGTTGCTGCTGCGGCTAGATACGAGTAATCCAGCTGGCTGGAAAAATCGGAGGGCTGATAAATCGGTCGGGGACTGCGTTTTGTATGCTTTTGAAATCAATTTTGCTTCAAATTGTATGCAAACGAGAAATCGTTAAAAGCATTGGCCTTAATACGACATGCGGAAAGGAGCTCTAAAAATTGGCCGTTTTGCGATAGAATCTTACAATTTTGCATGCGTGCACTTGCTTGTAGCCTCACGACAGGAGCGCTGTGTTTTCGTTTTGCTCACCTAACAAGGAGCGACACCGGCATGTCTTTTTTTTTTTTTTTTCTGGTTCTAACTCATATTCACGCCAATTTTTTTTTTTAAAAAACGAGGTAATTGAGTTTCAAGCTGGCACTACGTAAAGCCATCGGAGATGTTTAATTCTGGTCGCCACGCGGGAAAAAAAAAGAGGCGCACCCTTTACGCACCTCTGCTGTTGCGCGGAGGGGTATTTTCGGCGTAGCCAGATGCCGAAAACATTTCTCGTGCCAGCCGCGCACTCTCTCTATATATTTTTTTTCTCTTTCTCCTGCGAGTACATCGAGGTGGAGATAAGGATAGAAGTGCGTGCAACCTAGAATAACGGTTCACCTCCTTGCCTCGCCTCAAGGTTGCCATAGCGACGACGAACGTTCGCTATCGGGGTGCGGCCGGAGCCATCGTACGAGAGGTTGTTCGTCGTCGTAAGAAAGCGCCTGGTGTTGCGAGCCTCGACGTAAGAGCCGCCTGAAATAACCGAAAAGCGACTGCGAACGCTTGGGAAGTCGTTGCTTGTGCTTTCGTCTCGCTGATTCGACGCAATGAGTTGATGTAGTGTCTCCAATCAGATCGAAATACATGGGCCCGCGTTCACAAAGCTTCCCTCACGTGCGCGATCTGCGCAAATGACCATTGCCGGGATGATTAACAGACTAAATACATGAACGGTGGCTGGGAGGGGGAATTAAAATGCTAGATGACTATTTGTCGCCACCCCGTTTCGAAGATAACGCTAATAAACAGCATGATCAACAGGACATGTAGAGATGGCAGCTGGAAGATTACAGGAGGAAAGGAGAAAAGACAATTTACATTCCTTTACAAAGTTAGGAAACGCTCTTACGTAATAGAAGTTTTGTGAATGCGGGCCAGATCATATGGAGGATTCAAAAACTATATTCGGGGATTGCGTACATAAATGCACAGAACAAGTAGGTTTGTCAGAGTAACAGAATGAGTGTCAATGGAAAGGAAGCGCAGTCGATCCTATGCATCTTGTCAAGTGTCTGTAACTTATTGGTGGTGTGCCAACTCCTGTTAATTGTTAGTGAACAGTTGTGACGCATTCCGATTGTTTCCATGCGAAGATTCTGACATGATTATAGTGAAGGTGGCCGGACAATGATAGACAGGTCTTGTAACTGACATTTTTTGTGAATGCGGCCCCAGTTTTTGAGACGTATCGATTACTCGCGCCGGTCAGTCGTGATAGCGAGCATAATATGTGCAAAGGCGGGCCCGCCAATGACCAACATTTTTCTCCCAGAAAACTTGCAGGCACTTACCCTTTGCCTTAGTGACTCTAATAGATAGCATTATTAGACCTTATCGTTAGCTTATTAACTAGTGACACAAGCAATACATCTCCTGCCTCGTGGTCAATTACGAGTAATGACATTACGATCACACTGCTGCTCTCTATATCTGCTGCCGTTCTACGTCACCTATGTGTATGTACGGTCAACCAAAACACAAAAGCACCGCTGCCACGTTTTGTTCGTTGCTCTTAAGCACGATACATATACGCTGCAGGTGTCGCTACGCAACATACCGTGCAGGTTTGACTATGAAACTCACTGCAACACCGACCGTACACATCGCTGTACAACCACGTATCACTTACATGCGAACAGGCAAACCACAGTTATCGCTTTATCACCTCCACCTGATACAGCGCAGCATGGTTGAGAGCATTACGGAATCCAGAGCGCCCGCCACACCCCCCCTGTCACGTGCATCTCTGCGTCACACCACCTCGCTGCTCCTTTCCCGCTCTGTCGCTCTCACCCCGCCCGCTACTTTTACCGACGACACAGCTACCGCGCTGCACTTAGCCCCACCTTTCACCCCCCAACCAAGAATCTCTCTTTCTCTCTCTCTCTCTCTCTCCCTACGTTGCCGAAGGCAAAAAGAAAAGGAAAAGGAAACCCTTGCGAGAACGTAACGTGCACTGGGATCTGTGCCGGCACACTCACGCCTTTGATGACACTGCCTCCGTAACAGGCTGGTGTTACAAATCTGGGTGCAACACCTACGACCAATTTTGTGTTTGTGCATAATATTATCGCATTCAAAATATTAGTACATCGTGAATTCAGCGCAAGAAGTGTAGGCGAAAAGACGCGAGAGGGAATGCTCATGCAACTGAGAAGAAGGAGCTGACGCAAGTGGACAGTGTGGCACAGAGGCTCACGCACGAAGTTTTGCAGAGTGCATTCACAGAGTACAATGAGCTTCACGGCACAGATAGACACGCTATGCATGGACAATAGTTTGCCACCAGTGCAGCTTTTCGCAAGCCCTGTTACGGAACTCTAGGCTCTTTATCTCTCTCCATCTCCCTCGCTTTCTTTCTTTCTTTTTGTCTCATATTTTCATTTTTCTGTCATCAAGTACGAAAAGCACGTAAAGTTAAATCAAAGCTATGGATGTGTCCATTCTCACTGCGACCTGTAGAAAGACACGAAACCGAAAAATATAACTTGAGCTGTACTAACAGTAAATGACGCTTCTAAAGTACGCAAAAAAAGTCACTCTTATTGCGACAGGTGGCTTGATAAGCCAGTAAAGACTCAATAGGAAAACAACGGTGGCAAAGCCACCTTGAAGACTCTGCATCAGGTCCTCGTGGCGTCATGAATTTTGATGTCGTCTACTCGGGCGCAGTTAACGTTTTCTTTCATCGGTATAGAAGGACTAGATTATATTCTAACGAGACCTAAGATTGAACCTAGAGAGCTTCAAGAACTTTGATGCGTTAACAGGAAGCCTTAGCTCGCGGGCTCCCATCTAAATACACAAAAACGGAGAATACGTGTTTCTCAGCAACCACTGCACCGAACGTATGTTTCACTAAAAAGAAAAAGTTAAAATCTAGAGATTGTAGAAATCGGATTTCTGATTTAGGCCGTCAGTACTTCTATAAAAATTGTTGAGAATACGTGTTTCTCGGCAACCACTGCACCGAATGTGATTAGGTATGTTGCACTAATAAGAAAAAGTTCGTAGAAATCGGATTTCTGATTTAGGCCATCAGTACTTCTATAAAAATTGTTAAGAATACGTGTTTCTCGGCAACCACTGCACCGAACGTATGTTGCACTAAAAAGAAAAAGTTAAAATCTAGTGATTGTAGAAGTCGGATTTCTGATTTAGGTCGTCAGTACTTCTATAAAAATTATTGAAAATCGCAAAAATTACAAGAAATAATGCTCGCCTTTACAACTCGCTAACTCAGCTATACAACAGATGTCGCAAAAACTGCACCTCACTATACATCTAAAGCGAACAAAGCTGATGTGTTATGAAGTATGACCACTACGAAATAAACCATTTACTTCAGTAAGACTTTTGCAAAACCCTAGTGAACATTAAAACTAAACCACATGACCCATAAATTAATCTATAATGTTTACTCTCTTTAGATGCAGTTTTCAGAACTGTGACATCTGCTTTTGGTGCAGAACTGCGAGATTGTAAACTTCGTACTTCTAATTTTTTTTTTTACTTGGCAATTTTAGCAATAATTCGAAAAAAGTTTCTAGCCCTAAATCGCAACTCATCTTGCTACAGTCACTATAATATAACATTATCTCTAAAATGCAGGAACTTTCATTCAAATTGGTCCATGGGTTCTTTTATAAGAGCATTTGTGCGCTTTACATATATTTGAATAGGTGGCACCGAAGTTGGGCCCCCGAACCTAAATATACTAGAAAAATACTTTGAAATTCATGACGTCACACTAACGTATACGGGCGCTCGGATTACGGCACAAATTTTTAAATAATGGAAGTGTGGCCTTCATTCGCTCTTGGAGTGGTGAACCTCGTACGTCGAAACTAACGAAAATACACTTTTTAAAGAATGCTTTATCTGCTATAAACTGGTTCGTTGCTTCTCTGTAGTGCCCCTTTAATTCCGCAACTATGTGACGTCTCGCTTCTGCAGCGTCTGCGCTGCGAGTCGAGACGCAAATTAAGGAAGCAGGTATTACATGAGTACATCCGTCACACCAGCGACAAAATGTAAGCAGATGGCATTTTTCACGCGAACGCTCACGTCATTTCCTTTAAACAATCGTCCACAGTTGGTTTACTCGTAACAAGATACTTCCATAATGCCTTCCTTCTTTCTTTCTTTCTCGCAGTACTTCGTTATCTTGCTGATCGTCTTGATATTCGAAATCGCAGTCTTGGCTCTGGCGTTCGCCTACGTCAACAGCTCCGCGGTAAGTTGGCTCTCGCCCCTAACTAGACCGCGATGCTATTGTGGATGTTTCCAGGAACCAGGTTACGTTAGATGTCGCAGTCTGAACATGTTGTGCAATTATGTCGCCATATATCCGCACGACCTCTAGGCAACTAATCTTTACAGGTAAGCGCCGAAATGAAGGTCCTGAAATGAAAAGAAACAGCACTTAATAACGCTAGTGCGTCTTCTTTTTTTCATTTCATTTGTTTTTTTAAGCAAATCTATATATTTTTCTCTATATGTTACATGGAGTAGCCGGAAGCACACTGCTCTTCAGCTCGTAAGCTGTGCAGTTGGACTTCATTTAGACGTTCACCTCGGCCAGCTGTTCTCGTGGTGCGCTGTTCAGCGCTATTTCCTTTCAACTTCATTTTAATTTTCTTTTGTAATCGAATCGTTATTTGTACTTTTGAAAGGCTGTTTTGCTTTCGTAAGAGGCTAATAAATAGCTTAAAATATTCAACCGTTTATTAGACTTCCAAGTCAACACCCCTCTTTGCACGATCTTGTACCCCGTTCGTCTCGCGCAGATGGAGGAAGCCCTGAACAACCAATTCAAGGACATAATAACGGGTGGCCGCCGGGAAAAAGACCCCTGGCAACAGGAGAAGGACATGAACATGGTGCTCTTCGTGCAAGCCGAAGTAAGCGTGAATGCATGAACGAGCAAATTAATTAATTAATTAGTTAATTAATTAACAAGCGGATGAATGAATGAATGAATTATTGAATTAATGAATCAACGAAGGAATCAATGAATTAATAGATAGATAGATAGATAGATAGATAGATAGATAGATAGATAGATAGATAGATAGATAGATAGATAGATAGATAGATATAGATAGATAGATAGATAGATAGATAGATAGATAGATAGATAGATAGATAGATAGATAGATAGATAGATAGATAGATAGATAGATAGATAGATAGATAGATAGATAGATAGATAGATACTGGAGCCCTCTGAGAAGAGCTAAAATCCGAGTTCTCCGCTCAAAGCATTGTATACTGCTTACAAAAAAAAAGAACGCTAATTAATATATGGCGGACTGCTTCGAGACGTTCTACATGGCGCTCTAGCTAAAGTAGTTGCGGCCTTCAACTGCGAAGCCTTCTTTTTGAGAAACCCGTACGGGTTTCTTTTGTAGCTTCGTGCCGCTCTCGGATGGATGGCAATTCTTTCCTGTCGCTGGAGTAGTTTTTTGTCTGAAAGCAATGTACGAGCCTCTGCAGAATCAAGTCATGCGCACTGCTGCTGCCTCAGAGACGGTTGACCTGTTTCTCGTAGTTCCGTTGCTGTGGAGGACGAGGCGTCGAGGACTACACTGACAGTGGCCAGGACATCCCACCGAGCTGCTACGACAACCACGACAGCCAGCGGCCTCACCTCTACGAAACGGTATACGCCGTATTTATTTCTTAACTATCTTTTTTTATTGCGTGCGTAGCGCAATTCGGCCTCTTCAGGTGGCTTATTTGAACATGCGGATATCAGTTGCACGACAAGGTGCAATATTCCAGTTACTGTGAAACGGAACTTAACTTTTGAAGACTCAAATTATTAATTTGTGGGCACACGTTCAAGATTGCAGAAATCAATTAAACTGGCCAGTCATCAAGTCATAGACACTGAGCAGAAATACAGAGGCTATAGAATTGGTTTTAGCCTCAATTTCGCAGTGCGAGAGCGCGGAACCCTCTTCTTTCGCCGCTCCTGCTTTCTTTTTCCCCTCCCTTAGACGAAATATTTTTACCTTAAACACCCATCCTTTGTATATTTCCGCAGAACCCATGCCAATAACATTCTCATTCCTGCGCGCAAGACTAATCCCGCAATATGCTCTTCGTACAGGGCTGCTCAAAGGCGATGAAAAGCTATGTTATGCGCAACGGACTGGGCATAGGGCTCGTCAACCTGTTCACCCTTTTCGCCCAGGTACGTATACGCTGAGAACTGGGACTTCAAGTTAAGCGACAACCATATGGAACGTATTTACAACGCATGTTTGGCTTGCTGTTGTTGTTGGTGGTGGTGTTTATGAACTGCGACAAAATGGGATGTTTGGATACTGAAGAGCCTGCTATCCAAAAACCGTAGAGCTTCACTCAGCACCAAGCAAGAGTAGACAAAATGCAGGTAGCTTGGGGGTCAATCGGTGTCGGTGCGTCCGTTTTAAGGTACACGATTTCACCGCTGTAATCAGGGCCGAAATATAATTATATATGAGATTCGCATACAGTTGTCGATCATATCAGATAGCACACGTTACGTTTACTATACTGGACAGGACAACGCCGCGGTCAGGGATTTATACACAACCCCCTAACAACCCCCTTAGGAGGATCCCGACACCCCCAAAAAATTATTAGGAACTATTGGGAACTGCTACCGGTGAAATAAGCTTTTCTGCCATGAACAGGATCTTAACATCAGACAGATGTCGCATGATGCCGGCTCATGTCGACGCACTGATGAAAATTTGTATCGAAGCTCCAAGTACCCCCGTTATTAGCAACGCAACAGACGAAGAAAAGGAGGAATATTTGCAGTTTGTGGACGGACCCTACATGATGTGGGTCAAGAAACCACGTCGGGTATTGTATATATACGTTCGAGGTGACACGGTGCAACTGTGTAGTTTGTGTAATCCCAGTTTCTTTTTTTAATTATTATTTAGCGAATGTAGCAGCCACGGTTGACCTATTGTAGTTTCTTTGGAAATTGTATGTTCCGGGTTGTAGCGGACATTATGCGCACACACTGCAAGATAATTTACACCCCTAAAAGTGAACAGGGTGTAAGTGTGTCTATAACTCACACCCTACTGTGTGATTTATATAACCGACCCCCTAATAGGGGGAGTTCTAGACGCATTTACAACTTTCCTCACTTTCAGGTTGTAAATTGTTTTACAGTGACATACTTTTTGTTCTTAGTTGTTATATTCTTATTGTGTTGTTTAAAATATATGGCTGCTGCCTGTACGTTGTGCTTAATTTTTGTTTCTCGTGCGAAATTCGCGTAACAATATTGCACTTAGTATTGAAAACATCTGCACTTTGTTCTATCAAGACTTGTAGATTAAGAACTTGCTCCACTTTGTTTTGCATAGAAAAAGAGAATAAACTTTGTGCAATCAAATGAACACTCTAAACGTTGTCCCTTATGTTCTAGCAATTTTCAAACATGGTGGCAGAATGCCGTTGGTGCTTAAATGTAGTATTGAATTTATAATCCCGCAAAATGAGGCACAGATTTCGGCCTTCTATACAGCGTTCGTTCGTGCCCGCCTGTCTCCACCTTCGTTGTATTTTTTGCGCAACAACATCGGCTCGACATGCACCAACAAGGACGAACTCCCTCGTGGCATGTAGCTTAATATGCTTGCTTAAAAGGTTAATTAGTGTAGTTCTGCTCATTAGCAGCTTTCCCGTCACAAATTGTTGAAAAAACAAACGTTCAACCTTAATTAAATAAAAGAACGTGGTAAAAAGACTGCTAGCCCCTTGAACCTCTCCCCCTTCCCCCCACCTTCGCTCAAAAAAGATATAACCAATAACTTCGTATTCACACCCTCCCGCATTCTGGTAACAACCCACAAAATCGAAATTCTGGACATGCTTACTGCGCGGCGACACATGACTGCGCAGAAAACGCATCCACAATGCGCTCTGTGCGGTTCTATAATCTCAATATTCAGCGCCCACAGCGCTTATTCGCTTGCGTGCGTGCGTGCGTGCGTGCGTGCGTGCGTGCGTGAGTGAGTGAGTGAGTGAGTGAGTGAGTGAGTGAGTGAGTGAGTGAGTGAGTGAGTGAGTGAGTGAGTGAGTGAGTGAGTGAGTGAGTGAGTGAGTGAGTGAGTGAGTGAGTGAGTGAGTGAGTGAGTGAGTGAGTGAGTGAGTGAGTGAGTGAGTGAGTGCTTCCGAAGGCAGCATTTTCACATTTTAATAATCGGCTGGCGACCGTCTCCATTTCAGATTGCCGCCATGATCTGCTGCTGTCTTCTTATCCAGGGCATCAAGAAAGTTCAGAACAATGCATCCGGAGCCTAGAGCCACCCCATGCGGCCGTTGTATCACTGCCACTCGTCGAGAGCATCTCTACGCGTCTTTATACGCCTATACTTTCACTGTATATTATTGCACGAGAAACTTTTGGAGGGGAAACACGAAGCGCCCACGCTATTCTACGTCATATTTTCAGAGTTTGACCATTCCCATCTACTGAATCAGCTTTCACTTTTTTTCTTTTTTACAAGTTGACGTGTAGTCAAGGAACATCATTGAAATGTCACTATATGCGTTTGTTATATGATCGTTTGTCTTTGCAGATAACACTCCTCGCAGTGGCATGAAGAAATGTGCACATTTTCGAAAATATATTCTATTCTCTCAGACTACAGGTATCCGTTCATTTTCTAAGGAAGCACGCACAACGCAAGTCTCTGATGCCTGCCCCCCCCCCCCCCCTTTTTTTTTGCAAAGTAACGTCGACAAACTTCAGTGCCTGTTTGCAGTCATACAGTGTTTCTTTGAGTACGGCGCCTTTCTTTTTTATGTATACACAACATAAACGACTATTGAGGTCTGGTGAAGTCGATGAAAGAAACCACAATAAAGGTATTTTTAATCAAGGGGTTTTCATTCAGTGCCGTAGAAAACCGCAGGCATTGCTGAAAGTATGTACTCTTCAAAGCGAATATCTTATCTGCTGCAAGAGGATGGCAATCTTAGCCAACGTTTCTTTTTAGCAGCCTTCCATAGTACGTAGCCTAATTGCACTGTTGCGGGAATGCGGCTATAAATACAAGTCGAAAAAAGAAACTGATACGAAGACTCGGAAAATGCCACTTTCTACATTATTGGCTTTTTTTGTTACTGTGTTTATAGTACACAATATATTCATAAGTCAAGTTCGTGATGATTCGAAGCGATCCATTACTTGGAAAGAAGGCAAGCATTGCAGTGCAGTTATAGTTAAAAGTAAGCCATTGCAGTTATAGCAGTGTACCCGTAACTCATATGATTAACTATGATATAAGTGGACGCGGTTTATCGTTTCCACGTTCCTGTGCGCGGTTGAGAGAGAGAGAGAGATTGGTTGGCAAAGAAGATGAAAGCCTGCTGACCACACCGTATATGACAAAGACATATGACAAAGAGATGACAAAGACAGGAAGGTAAAGAGTGCTCGGAGTTGATAGCTTTGCTGCCATAAGATGCCCTGTGAACTCTAAACACGCTCAGTAGAAACGCGGAAAGCGGCAAAATGCCGCTGTGCGCGAACCAAACGACGCTACTAACTTCTATGGTCTTACGTCTTTGATACAAACTCATTCGATTCTGCAGGTCCATATTATTGCACATGCTACAATTTATGCTGGTCGATTATGCATCAGCGATGTCAGCCGTCATAATGGCAATTCCAGCAACCTATCCGCGCGTTCTGAAAGATCAAGGCCCAGCCCTATGGTCGCCCTGCATTGATCTGACTGACGAGCCAGTTAACCACATACATTTTCACTAACGTGTTTCCCCAAGTTGTATGTATAAGAGATGAGGTAAAAGGCTGTATGTTTTAGCGTGGGCGGCTGAGAAGGACTAACAGCGTTCGTGGTCAGAGCTGCAGCGATACGCCATGCAAAGCTGCGCTCTAGTCTGCCTTGTTTCCTGCGTTGATGGACAGGAAAACGAGGTAATATTGTGATAAACCACGATGTAGCGCTGAGATTATCGGGGACGAATGATGTATCTGTCTGTCACTTCCACCATTTTCTTGTCCACGATCCTCCTTTAATAAACGCTTCTTAAAGCCAACCCATCCGTGACGTCACCATGCACCACCACAGGAGTCAATAAATTCTTGCGGATGAGAGTTTGGAGTTTGGGAACGTGCGCTCTGCCAAGGCTATCGTTGTGCTTGCCGCAAACTTGCACTTACAGGTACTTCTATTTGCTGGGGCAGGAAATCTGGCCGGGATTAGGTAGCGGCGTAAAGTGGCTTAGGCAGAGCCCTACATTTAGAGAAGTGCACCCGCAGTGCTATGTAATATATCAGATGCGGTTCTGTGCTGGAGTTGTTTCCTACTTCCGTGATTGCAGACATCCCCACTCTGCCTGCGATTATATTACTCGCGAGAGCTTTTCTCCCGCGGGTAAAATAATCACGGAAACGCTCTATGGAAAAAAAGATGAGAAGTTAAACACAGGCTGCTAATCATAAAAGGATTCGAATTGTAGAAAGGCTAATTACCAAGACTCCGGACGCAGCGTAAATTGAATGTAGCACAGTACCCGCGTCTATACCAACACCAAGGCTGTTCGCGAATAGGCAATGAAGACCACAGATTCTGCCGAGCTTAGTACCTTCTTGTCATGTCTGGAAGGTGCAGTGTTCTTAATCTGATTTCCTCCTTTATTTCTTATCAACGCCTGGTGACACTCTTAACGACTTTCTGACTCTCTACTTTTTTATTATCTTTTTTTGAGTATATCTGGTCAAAATTTCTCAAGTTTTCACAACATCAAATTTACGCAATGTTTACAAAAACGTGTAAAGAAAATCTTCTTTCTGTATTCCGATAACTTCCGTCTGGTGTCCCAGTAAAATGTGGCGAAGTTTTCACATCAGTAAGTGAGAGCTATGAGCCCACTTTTTCTGTTTATTTCTGTCTTGGCACGCATTTCTGTAAAAAAAAATTTAAAAGCCATTTGAGCCATGTTCAAAAGCGCGCCAGAAACAAGTGACGCCACCTTGCGAAAGAAAAAAGAAGCGAGTTAGCGGCCGGGAGAAACGTAAAAATTCCTGTGCGAAGAATGTTGATGGGCGCCTTGTGAAGTGAGCAGCGCGTCCCGCCTTGGTAGAAAAGCACAGATTGAAACTATTGAAATATTCTGCTGGTAGCTCATTTGATCTGTGCTGCAATCGTGCATTGTTCACCGAGGAATGCAACAAGAGCATCACTCCGTGACCCGTGCCGCGCTCTACTGATCGTCCGACAACGAGCGATGGCCTACAAAGAGGACACCCCGCCACAGTAGGCAGCAACACAAGTTGCGCTGTTCTCGCGATTCCGTCGACGTGCGAGGGCGGAAGAAGAACAGGGGAGAGCGCGGGCGAGGAGCGAAACACTAGGCAGTGGTGAGGTCACATAATGGCTCGGCGCCGTGCCTCGCGACGCCGACGTCGGCAGCTGCTGCTCGAGCCGCGCCAGGGAGTCGCGGCGGAAAGCACGCCAGCAGCAGAGTTCGGCAGCTCGGTGGTTTCCTGATTGTATGTAGGCGCACGAGCAGCGGAAAGCCCGCAGCTCACGACAGCGCTGCATTTGCCCGCTTGCAGTCGCGCCGTGCGGCAGACGCACTCGCGCTCGGTGGCTGCGAGTGAGCTACCGAAGCGCAGCGTCGCGCGATTGAGGAAGTGCGCGACTGGCTGCCGCAATTTTCACGGAGGTCACGATTGAAACCGACGCCCAAGCCAGTGGCATGTGCTGTGTTTGTGTGCGCCTGTCGACTGGTTTTGAGCGAAGGCGGTGGTACGTCATCGTGCGGTCGTTGTCCTTGTCATGTTGTCGAGACGCCGATCTTGACGCGACGTGAGGTGTCGGAAGACGTATTAAAGGGTCCTCGGGGCCAGGACGGGCCTCCCCCGAAAATAATATGGTGTGCGGTCTGGGAGTCATCAAGGGCGTCTTGTGCGCCCTCAACTTGACGATCTCGGTACGTAATGCATATTCATGCATAATTTATTGCGTAACAGGTACCCGGGAGAGCGGAATCACGGTGCTGGTTTGTTGCCATGAGCTCTTATGCAGCAAGGTCGCACGTATTTTCCCTACAGCGTGCCGAGCGCGCCACTTGCAACACCTGGTGTAACGCACCGCCAGATCTCGTAGGGCGCACATGTATTCGGCATAGAGGCGCGGAAAGAAAATAAACGGACGCGCGTGTGATGCACCCAAGAGACATTCATCTTGTAGCGTTCGATCAATACATGAAGTTGGCTTCGGCCCCGCTGCTGTCTAGAGATTACGGTGTTGCAGTGTTTCGTCTTTACCCAAAACTCTGTATTCAGACAATCATACACTTCACGGATAAGCAATGCATCTAAACACATGGCTTGCGTGGCAAGCAGCACAGATGGTTAATTCTTTGTGCGCACATATGCATATGCATAATGTGCATGTTTCACAGATGTGCTCATTCGCATTCTGCTATCTGCAGCTGCTGGGAGTGGCTGCGATTGTCGTGGCTGCCATTGTGCTCAACAATCCAAACCTCCATGATGTCAACGACCACTTGGGAAAATTCTCAAACTACCCAACTGCGGCCACATTTGCCCTTGTGGCAGGCGTCACAGTGCTACTGTTTGGCGTCTGCGGCTGCTGTGGGGCCTGCTTCGGCGTTGGTTGGCTTCTGCTTATGGTGTGTTCCTGTTTCTAGATTTATGCTAAATCATGTTATCTCCAGCTGGCCTTGTGCAATGCAAGCACTGTCTAGGCATGGCGGACTTGAACAAGGACACACATCAGCATAACAACTGCACATTTTGAAAAAAAATTACTGAATCGAGTGCAAAGGAAAGTGAAAAAAAAAAAAAGAAGGAAGATTAAAAGCAAATAAAGTAACATGAAAGCATATGGTACCTGCGCAGTCGTGCCAAAGAGAAAGCCTTATCAGTATTCAAGTGCCACTCATGGCAGATTAAATTTTATATAACCAGTACCACACTAAACTTTCAGTAACGTATGTACTTGTTATTGCACCATATTTGTCTTTTCTTTTTTTATTATAATGTAGAGTAAATACTGAAGTTATATCGGACAGAAACAAATGAGCTGCTTCTCTTAAGCGTGGAACAACTACTCTTATGAGGAGCAAACTACACAATTCAAAGAACAAAATTATGTCTTTTTGTTCACGTTTTCTTATCAAATAAACAATGCAATATAGACAGCTTTTATTTTCGGTGCAAAACTTTATCTGTTTAGCACATATGATAAAATCTGGTATTTCATTGCTAACTTTTTGCTTAGTGTACATTATCCTATAGCTTTGTTGTTGTGGCACTTATATTGTTTCACGTTCTATTTGTTTTTGTTTCTTTCTGTTTTGTGCCTATATTTTGGTGTTATTGCTTCAGGTAAAGCATAGTTCTAAGTCAGCACCAGAGTGCTTATTCCTTTTGCCCAAGTCTTCTTCCTTCATCCTGTTTTTAAATCGTCTACCAACATGCCTAGCCATTTGTTCTACCACCTCAGTGCAATTGGCTAATAATTTGTGATTAGCTGTCATTCCTGCATCATGATAAGCAAGAAACTGAAATATATCTCTAGATGCATTTAACATCTAGCAAATTGTCAGAGAATTATATTTCCTGTTGACTGTAATGCTCCATGGCCAGTTATAGCACCTTCTTAAGGAATACAATGGGACACCTACCATATAAAAAGCTTGTGGTTTAAGCATGCAGACATATAATATATAAAAAATATATTTTCATTACCTTTTTTCAAGCATGTAGTGCTTGTTCCGCAGGCTCAAAGTTAAAAACTCATGCTTTGCTCTGTAAACTAACCAGTCACTTTTAGCAATACTCTCAGATTTACGTGACGTGACACATCCAGCTTTATGTCTCAGTGGAACGATGGTCATCCTGTCCATTGGCCTATCCTATAATAGCGTACCAAAAGTCAAATCATCAACCAAAAATAAGGCCTCTGCCGTGTGGAGTATAAAATTTATGCCTTTTCAGCGCTTTATTCCTATAGCACAGCAGGCAAATCATTGAGCTTTACTTAAACAAATAAATACATCTAATAGTCCTTAGCAGCTGTTTCACATACCAGCATTTAGCATCTCTTGAAAGCAGATGTCAATTGCAGCTGCACATAAAATTGCCAGCTGCGGAGACCTTGCTTCTTGCCGTCAGCACTGGTTTCATGTTTTCATTTAAGTAATAAAAAGGCACTGTACAACTGCTGAACAGTATTGTAGAAATTGCTGTTGTACTGTACTACAACAAGTGCACATAACATTGTACTTGCATAAGTACTCTTTCATATTCTGCTTCTTGCACAACATTACAATATTAAATTAGTACAATATTAAAAATGGCATTTATGTCTTCCAATCCTACCTAGGATACCTCCATTTTTCTCATGGTTAAGTAACAATCTAGTGAAACTGAAACCAGTCCTAACTCCTTTCTTTTCGTGGTGTTTTCTTTTCTGCTTGAACTGGTAACACATTCCATTCTTTCTTCTGGAACCTAGCAAACAACAGGTTTATTCAAGTGGCGTTCGTTAGCCATACATATGTTCATAAATGCAACAGCATGTATCAGTGCCTCAATCTTCTGTCCTCACTTCCACATTGTAGATGGCAGTGAGTGCACAAACACAATGCTGTCCCAAAGGTTGAATGTTCATGCAGACACTCGACCTTTAGTCTTATACATTGCATTCGAAAGCTTTGTCATACAACTGCTTTCATGTCTACCATTGTCAACGTTGCAGTTTATCATCATCATGGCTGGCTTCGTGATTGTGGAAACGGTGGCGATGGGACTTGTCTGGAAGTATGCAAACAGTGCCGAAGTGAGTCCACGCATGCACCTGCTCTCTTTGTTCATTCTTCGCTTTTGACCACTGATAATGCAAGCCTGTCACTTGATCAAAGCACGGCTGTCACTTAGCCATAAGCCTGTCACTTAATACAGTCCACGGAGAACACTCACATTTGACCGATTGTCCCAGCAGTGAATGTCCTTTCTTTTGCAGCTGGAAAACACCCTCACTTCAACATTGTACACGCTCATTGAAGCAAAGAAGAGTGGGCTGCCAAACTTCTTGCAAGACTTGCAGCAAGGCGTAAGTTTTTCTTTGTGCCTTCACTTTTGACACACTAGAATGCTCTCATGCATAGAATGCAGAACCATGCACTGGCACTTATTGCAAGCATGCTGCAGGCACGGGCAGGCACGAGGGTGCAGGCATAACAGCATCAAGGAAAGGCCCTGTACATAAATAGTCATGCTAGGATGATGTCTTGGACATTCAAATTACACATAAAAATGACTTTCTTTATAATTGTACCAGAATCCAGTGTAATAAGTTACCCAGACAAGCAATAAAGCAACCACCAAACAAGAGCATGTTCACTTGTCAAATTAGCTGTGTATAAAAAAATACCATATTTACTTATATAAACCCTGTGCTCTCATAAGGCTCGCACCCAGACTATGGAGTGCAAAAATTTGTAAAAAAATATATATATATATCACTAAGCATTAAACGCATTCTAGCGTGCTCGTGAATTCTCGCAAACCGCTACGAGATGGCACTAGTGCATGTCAGAAAAATCTATCTGCACCTGTAAACATGTTCATAGTTGGCCACCGGTGGTTGCATTTATTTGCACGGAAGTCTGTGCATGATTTGAGGCGTCAGTGAGCAGTCATAAGCCTGCCTCCGGTAAAGCCCATGCCCGATAAAAGTCCATTAAAAGAAAGTGCGGGCCTTCCGCGAGTAAATATGCTAAATAGAGTGAAACAGAAGGCGCACTAAACTGTGCACCAAGGTGTATATGGGTCGCTGTCCCTTTATTATGAAAGTAGAAAACATCCCTGCTTATTATTTGTCTTATTGCAATCACTTGTGGGGTAGCTTTGATAACATATGCATTTTTTATTACTTTATTAGTGTTTTCATTAATGCTTGTCAATCCTGCACTAAATATACTGCATATTTCCAGCCAGTTAAGCATACCTTTAACACTGCTTATTCTTCTGCCATAATTGCCTAGGCAAGTTTTTCGAGTCCCATGATAGGCGTGCGTGAACACTCATCTTTAAAAAAAAATTGATTAAATTATAGGGTTCTACGTGCCAAAACTACGATCTGATCATGAGGTACACCGTAGCGGGAGACTATGGATTAATTTTGACCACCTGAGGTTCTTTAAAATGCACCTAAATCTGGGTGTACGGGTGTTCTCTCATTACGCCCCTATAGAAAAGCGGCCGCCATGGCCGGGATTTGATCCCGTGACCTTGTACTTAGCAGTGCAACACCAATGCCACCAAACAACCACGGCGGATGAACATAATTTCATAATCTTTCATAATTCCAAATGTTTCTTGCACATTTTTTTAATTAAGTCAGCATGCTATTTAAAGTAAAATTAGGGATGCCTTTATAGTACTTTTACTTCCAAAAGTGCAGTACTTTTCCAAAAATATGCATGCAGAATCACGACGTCTTATATGACAATGTCATCGCGTGACCAATTTCTAATCTTTTTTTTGTGATCTGCCTAACACATTGATTAAAGCAGTCTCCAGAAGAAGCGCCAACAAAAAACTGCTTTGAGCAGTAAAGCAAATGGTACGCTACAACTGTTCGCGAACGAAAACTGAACGCAACTTGAGCTGTCCACGTAGCTAACTGTACGGAAAAGAGTGGTGCGTCTCTGCTTTCGTTAGTTAACGATTCTGTTCATTTGTGGATTGCAGTTCCGATTTCGAAATCCTACCGCTTGTTAAATGCTGCAACAGGAACATATTTCTACCAATCACTTTGTGAATCAGTAGCAAGGCATAATTGTCGCATTGCTCTATATGCGATAAGCACATGTTGTATGGCATAGCATTGCGTCGAGGGCCGCCAAATAGAATGCCTTTTTCTTGCTGTGAAAACACGCATCAGTGTCTATAAAAGCAGATGTGGCAGTCATTGTGGAAATGATGCGCACACTGATCTGCATTGGCTGTGCCAAAACAGGCACGCTGCATCACAACACACACAGAATAAGCCCTGACGCTATGGAAGCATGTATTTAGCTGTTTAGCGTGCTGATGCCTAACACATCGTAACATTAAACCGGGAAAGGTCAACGAGAAACATCAGATGCACTTCGATAAGGACACTGCTGGATCTGTGTAACGTACCTGTAAAAAAGTTGGAGGGAGATGTTGGATGTACCTTAAGCCACAGCCTTCCTTTTTTTTTTTTTCCCTCTCTTTTTTGTCAGAAATGTCTAACTCTGATTATGGTTAATGCAGGGAAGTATGCCACAAGATAATGACTCTGCTTTTGTGCTTATTATGCATTGCCCATTTTCCTGCTCCCTAGCTCTCGTGCTGTGGTGCGAAAGGACCAGATGACTACCCACGGAACGGCTTCGAAATGCCAGCAAGCTGCTACACAGAGTCAAAGTCATCACCGCCAGTGCTCCACAAAACGGTGAGAATCATTCACACAGGCAAAATAGCTGCCTTGTATAAGGCAGCAAAAATATTCTGCAATTAATTGTATGTGTTCAAAATGTTTAAAGGAACACTAAAGGGAAAAATGATTTCTTCTGCATCAGTAAATTACCGTTCTACAACACCAAAAACACCACTCTTACAACAATAAGACGTTTGGTAAGCCAGAAAAAGCACAAGAACGAAATACGGGTGGCGACGCCTACTTGAGTTCCCGCACCTGGGGGCTGTGACGTCATGGATTTTGATGGCATCTTCTAGGGCCTACTAATTATAAATAGCGCTACAGATTGACTACATTGTGTTCTAAAGGGACCAAATAATAAACATGGCAAATTTCGGGAACCTTTATTCAGCCAACGCGGCCCAAATGCGAACACATACTTTGGAATCCCTGACGTCACGCTGACGTACCGGCGCTGCAGTTTCGGCGCGAAATTCAAATACTGATACTTTGACCTTCATTTTCTCATCGAATAATCAAACTATTTTCTTGAAATGACTGCCTGCAGGGTTCTCAAACAATTCTCCATTAGTCTAAACTGATTTATTGTTTCCCTTTAGTGTCCCTTTAAGTGTAGAGCAGGAATATTGCAGGGCATTAAAGTAGTTGTAGAGGGCCACCTAAAGAAAAGCCTTAAGTGTCATTTTAAATAGCAATGAGCGAAAAGAATCAAGGGAACTTAGGGGCTTGATTATTAATAACCTAATGAAGCCAACAATTAAGGTTTCTTTGGCTTCATTGTCTGTTGGATTCACATCGTTGTTCCCATAGACTTTCTCACTATATTACCTAGAGGAAATTCTGGCGCTGCTGCGCTGTGGTATGCACAGGAATGCCGGTATATTGCGACTTCGGATTGGCATCGTTCTCGGAGAGCAGGACACGTGCCTGACAAGCACCATTCCGTCTGTCACAGTGATTTATTCTCGACTAAAACAGCACGTAAAAAGCTGTTTTAGCTTTATTATTACACAAAAACATGTTTTGTTTAATTATGAAAACTTGTTATTGCATGTACAATTATATGAGACGTATAAAGTATCAGCGGGCTGCTAAAGTTGGAGGACGACAATGTCCGGGCTTGCAATGTGGCAGTTTGTTGCCTGTGCTTGCTTTTCTTCGCTTGGTTATGCATTGTAGGTGAGTAAACTTCATTGGAAGATGTAATATGGTTGAATGAAAATCTTTTATTAAGATTTTATTTTAAGAACACGTTATTTGTGTAGCCATATCCACGTTTTAGACGAAGCCTCTTGCAACACCAGCCAACACAAGCCTCACAGACACATACCGTCATTTCCATGACGGCACAGTGCCCCTTAGGAAACTCCCATACACGATGGCGCGAGATTTCCCTATAGGTGTTACACTGAGAAACTCTATGGTTGTTCCTAATAGAGCAGTAGGTGTCAAGCAAATGCAACAGCACTACAGCAATAATGACAGTGGTGCAATGTCTAGCATGTCACATACTTGAAATCAAACCCTGGCTGCGAACGAATTGAGGGTTTCTTTCTGTTGACTTCTGCCAGCAAAACATGATTGTGGCACTTCTGATGTATAAGAGGGGCTAGTGTGACTTGCATCAGTGGACTATGGTACTGTGGTTTGACAGTGGAACAATCTACAAGGAAAGGTCTAAGTAAATAATGGAAATGGTACATGTAGTAGCTTAAAAGTTCAAATGAAAAGCACTGAAAGAGATGTTCATAGTGAAGAATGAAGACTGGCATTGTATATTGTCCTCAAATACACACATTTGTCACAACAATTTCTTAAAGGGCCCCTGAAACGGTTTGGACAGATTTTGCAGACGCGTAGGGTACAGCTAAAGTTAATCATTCGCACCACAATTTGTGTGAACCGTCTCATATTAAGAGAGCTACGGACGATTACAAGTTACCCTCCTCCATAGCCATGCATTTTCTCCTCAACTCGTTTGCCGAGTGATCAGGGCTAAGCTCCGCCTTCACTGGCTCTGCATCAAAATGGAATGTCGTGTCGTCTCCTTCCGGTTCTTTAGGAACGAGCGCACGAAGCCTCTCCAACCTCTCCAGCAGTTGCTTGGCAGTCGACCCCAAGCGAGAGCTATCAAAGCAGCGTGCGTTGCGAGAATTCGGTCGCAGCACCGAACGTGTCTAGTATTCCAGTAACCACAGGCGGGCTGGGCCTTTCGACGGATAGGTGGAGGCATAAACTCAAGCTGATAAGGCAACTTTAGCGTAGACGTACGTGAGCAGCCTGATCGGTCTGCACAGTCCATCCACCTGTTAGCGCAGAGCTTAACCAGCCAAACAGATAGCTAATATTGCTCTAACCAAGTGTAAAACATTTTAAACATTTACAAAAACAGCATATTAACGATTACACTCCTGCGAAAAATTTACACCAGCAGCAAAGAAGAATACACTTCGTTACTGCTACTGTGTTTGGTTGAGCTCTATGCCACAAGGTGGCTGCACCGTGCAGATCACTCACGTTTGAGCTTCTGCTCATCCCATGAAATGGCAAGGTCAAGCGGGCAGGCCCTGTCCCCTCGCTTGCGTTTACCCGAATACCAGACTCGCGAAACGCTATTGTAGTAGTAATCCTCCGGTCTAAAAGGACGGCCGCAAATGCGCAAATTCTGGCGCCGATCGGATAGCGACAGTCAGATGCACTGCAGCCACTCCGCTCGTCTGCTTCCTTGCAGAGGAATACGATGTCGCAGCTTGACATATTGCCAGTCGCTATGCTTGCAGCCCACAATGCAACAAAGGCGATTCATGGCACTCACGAAAAGACAGACCGACATTGACCGCGGAGCTCTCGTCAAGACGGAGCACGTTGTAACACAAGCAGACGATGCTTGCTGTGTGCCGGAAGTGCTTAAGTGTAGTGAGAAATTGTTCTTGTGCGTTCTCTTTCTGTTACTTTCTTTTTATAGAAACAAATTGACTATCATTCCAATTATTACGAACATCATTTGTTCACCAGAAAGGTGGAAAAATTATTGATTACACGCCCTGGGTAGCTAATCGGATAGCTCACCCTACTGACGTCAATTGGGTGATTTATGTCATATGGGTAGGGGTGGCTGAAAATTCCGCCAAGCAGCAAGCTGCAATCGGCAGCAATGTACATTTTTAAAACCTTATGATAAATTACATGCTTTACACGGAGCACTTAGATGTGTCAGTGATCAGAAGGACTTCCTCTAACGACTCAGTAAATTTGTACAAAATCGTCAAAAAAGTTTCAAGGTTCCTTTAAAGTCATTTCCTCATGTAAGTTCCTTACATTTCGCATTTTCTGTGCCAGTTGGTTGCAGCTATTCTGGGCTGTTTGGAACTGTAGAGTTATGCACTCAGAGGGAAACACCTCATTAACATTCATATCCCTTTCTTATTCAGTTTTGTATGACATTGTTTAATAAAAGAGTCTTCAGTATGACGCTTCATAAAGGTAACTATTAATGAGACCACTTGGCAAGCCTTCATTCCAAATTAAAGCTGCTACAAGCACTTGAGCATTAACATGCTTTCCTTAGAAGTGGACAATCCTGTGGTTGTCAAAGCAACAAGCCAAGATTCTGGACCACTCATAGACTTGCACGTGCAGGACATATTTTTGTCTCCTAGTGATCGCTCCTGTCTACTTTTTTCTACCACATCTTCTGATGTTGGCAACCACCCATATAGACACTCAATGCTAGCCAGATTGAAAGGAATGTTGCGTGTTGTTTCAGGGCTGTGGAGAAGCCATTGCCACATTTCTTGGTGAGCAGTCTCTGAAAATTGGTCTCCTGGTGCTAGGCATCGTGGTTGCCCAGGTGAGCTTACAAGAATATGTTTGTAAACTGTGGCAAAATGCAGTACAGAAAACTGTTAAAGGATTACGGACCTATTATCCAAGTGGAAAAGACTTTACCACAGGTTTCTCGCATGAAACGTGATGATGCTTGGCAAGTACTAAGAAAGTTGGGGAAAACTTCTACAGTAGACTTTTGTTAATTTTACTCCAGCTGATTCTAATTTTAGATTAATTCGATCCCGACCAAAGGTCTGGTCGATGACCATACAATTCTATAGGCCAGAACTTTTCACTATTTCAATCCTGAAATTGGCCCTCACCAGATATTACAATTTCAACTGGTCGGCATGAACACACCCGACCCACATACTGATCACAGTCATGATCGCAATAGCTGCAGCCTCTTCTTGACGATGCTAGGGAATAGTGAATGCACCCAAGACAACATTATCTCTCACTGAAAAGGCTAATTTTCAGCCTGCCCTAGGAAAATCTTCAAGTGATGAAACTGACAGCTCACAATGAATGATTGTTGTATTTACACAACTCAAACATGCGCCTCTTTTCTTTTTTCTGAGAAAATTGGTTCGAAAATTGCCTGCATGCTACAATTGGCTTCGAAATTGGAACCACGTTCGCAACAGCCTGCCTTCACAAGCCAGCGTCATTGTCATCACAAGATGGTGAAAGAAAAAGATAGCTCGTAGAATTGCGACAATGATGTGCTGCGTTCAGTCTTCAATTACTGCAGCTCATTCAAAGGATGAGTTATCTTACACACCAGGCAAGTGATAGCAGAGTCACATCGCATATTTTCAGCACTCTGGAGACTCGCAGGCATCGCAAGACAAACTGGCGAAGTGTTTAGTCTGGGCATGGGCCACCATTCCGTTTGCTATTCTAGCATTGTTGTTCAAGAAGTGCTGCATATCAAATGCAATGGGCCACAATGAGAGCAATGTGTCATGATCCACATACAGTGATAAAAAGCTGCCTAAAATTAATGACAATTAACATTAGTCTTAAATAAATGTCCATTCTGTGAAGGTTAGTTTCACTGGCGTCATCTTGTCCTGACTGCCAAGATCAGAGGCATTTCTGATTGAAGCGGAGGCATGCAATTTTTGTTCTAATTGGGTGCACATTAGAATTGAATAAACACTACCAAAGGAAGCAGTGGTGTGTCTGGATGTATTTTTTCTTGCTTTTTAATTTCACATGCCAGATCATCAGTCAATTCCATAAGTTCTGCCTAGGTCGAATTAACGGCATTCAGCTGTATTAAAGTATTTATGGCTTTCTTAAAACTTGCCAATATTTTTTCTAGGTCTTAGAGTAAGTAAGGATGTCTGAATGACTAAATATTCTAATCGAACAGAGCACCGAATATTTTATTTCTAATCAGAGTGAAAAAAAAAGTAAATTAAAGACTGATAAGAAGTGAGGGAAAAGAAAGCAAAAAGAAAAATGATGTCGAAAATGCCATGTCAGTACTCCTTCAACTGGGACAGCAATGCATTTCATGACACCCTTTGACTTGCATTTCTGGAAACCGGGGCTAGGCCCAAGATGCAAAAGGTTTTGCTATAAGTACTGGTTGACCTAACTTTTGCAATTAACTGAATGTCCCATTAAGAAAATAATAAGTTAATTAGTGATTTTCTTAAATAATAATATTGGCAGTTATTGCACAAATTCTGTTGTTACCCGCTGCTATGAAGCTTGGTCAGAAAAAGTTCTATCTTGAGTGCCATTTTCTAAAAATAATCTGAGACATTCGTCACATACACACGAAATAAGCAGGAACCAGAGAGATTATGTTCGCCTGTATCGAGCATGCTTTATTTTTTAGGCATATTGTTAGGAATGAGTCACTAGCAATAACTAGTGACTCACAGTGCTTATATGATTCCCTAGGTTATTTTTGAGGCAAGCTAAATGTAGGTTGAAGGACTCTTATAAGTGTTGCAACCTCGTGAAGGCATCTGGTTATGCTGAAGCTATGGCTGTAATCATATAGTGATAAGCTATGCATTTTCAATGTTTGGTTTAAGTACTTTCACGATTGAGAACCTATTTGTTTTTGCCCCTATTAGTGCAGTAGCTGTCTGGAGTGATAAGGGCATTTTCTTAGTCGTAATAACTGCCTTGTAGATAGACATTGGGTATTTGCAGTGTGAGAGCATGCAGTTTCATTACTCTATTATTTACTGCTTGCAATATCAAAATGTGTAATTACTAGCAGAAGAATGAAAAAATTCCTGAGTCCCTGAATAGGAAATCTGATCGATGTTCTTGAAAACAGCAAGTTTTTCAGTATCGCTGCATTTCTCTTCCTGCTTCACATGAATTCTTTTCTATCTGTTTGCAGGTGGTTGCCATATCACTGGCAATATTTCTATATTGCAAGCTGTAGACAGCTGCAAAATTTGGTGTGGCATTTGCCAATCTCTAGACCTGTTGGTCAAGGTGCATTTCTTTTTCATTCCTGTGACGACAGTGCTTTTGTGCCGCCGAAGTCACAAAGTTTTGCCTGTAGCCACAATTACAGCTGCTGTAATGGGTTCTCTCGTGGAATGTTTAGCCATCTTGTAAAGTGCCTCTTGTTTAGAAACACTCACCAAATAACCGAGCTATCGCAGAAGTACAAAATGTGAAAGTGCAAATGTGCATCTCCTTAAATTAATAAGCATTTAATTTTTGCTTTTGTATGCATGCTTTTAGGTGCCTTACGTGCTGTACTTAATGTTGCTGATGAATACCATGGCCCAAGTAACTTGGCAATATTTATAAATGTAGTTTACAGTCCGATGTTGTGCCACTTCACTGTTCGTCGCAGCGGAAATCCAGCAACTACTACTTTATTCAATGAGGATCTGCCTATTTCTTTGTGGTGCCTTTTACATTGACACCTATACAAAAGTAGAAAAGGTGCCTATATAATGCACACATCATGCCACCATCTTTATCATATTCAGTGTACAGTACTTCTAGCACAGCCAACCAGGTAAATGCCTTAAGCTTGCTATAACTTGAAATCTTGTTTAGCTAATGATTTTCCTATCCTAGAATTCAAGTGCAGCTTAAACCATTAATAGACAACTTGGCACAGAGTGTGTTTGCAGACTAATTGCTTGTGTCAGCATCCTTTTGAACGATTTCTGGTGTCTCCAATATTATTTCTTCACATGTGAAGCTGACATTGTCATGAAATCTGTGCTTACGAGTAATTCAGTCCCTAGTCATGAAAATGGGTAGTTGTACAGAAAGCAGACTTGCTAACCTCTTGAAATGCACAAATAAGTACTGTGCTGTCTAGAGAGAAAGCGACATATTTTTTATGCAGCACTTAATGTGTGCCGTGGTTTTTGCTTGTTGTGCCTTCTTTGTATGATATGCGCATTTGGTCTGAGCCTGACTTCCAAGCAAGCATAGCACTGTACATAAGTGTGCTAGGTATCCCAAAGCATCTTTTCCCCACACTCCGCACCTGTTTAACAAAGGCACCTAGTCAGGATCATGCTTCCTAACAGAGAGCTATTTAACCCAATGTTCATTTATCAAAGATCATTGTTTAGAGACCAAACATGGGCTCTGTTAATTTACATTAGTGTTTGTTGTTGTACGAGTTGTGCATTTTATCAGTCCAGATTTGCTTGTGTCAATGTTTGAGTTTATTGATAAGACATGAACTGTACACTTTTTTAGTTGTAGAATACTTGCACGTGTGAGTATTTCATTCATGTTTTCTTTTATGACTTGTAATGCATGCAGCAAGAATCTGCTGTTGCAGTGAAGAAAATGCGACAATCAGGCTGAAATCCCTCCTGCACTGTTGTTTAATCATATTTCTAAGAAGAGCTTTATATGTGGCATTTCTTTGTGTTGTAAATGTTATTCTTTCTCTGCATTTGTGAGAGTAAAGGTCATTTGCAGCTGGAATTTACCATTGCCATGCAAGCAGCTGGTTCCTCCGAATTATACAAAGGCACTAATGGTGCCGCATATTTTATATATAAAATGTTTCCTGCAATAAAATTGTGCAAAAACGAAAGGAAATTCTGCTGCCTTCTTTTTGATTTTGTGCCCTTCATGTTGGCTATTAGCAGCGTCAAGCTTGTAGTACAGGCATGTTTCTTTTTCATGTACACTGAGACTTCGAACTAACAAGTATGGATATCGTGAAGGAAACCTAAAGTGTTTCTTGTCGACATCTACATGCATCTAATATATGCTTATAATGACTATCGAACATAAAGGTACTTTCCTCTCAGACGCAACTTTATTATAATGTGTTTCAACTGTACTAGTCTTTCCCCCCACACTGCAGCATACTGTAAAATTCCAAGTAAGCGCTCCGCATACTCTCCCCCCCCCTCGCGGGCTTGGGGATAATATTGCGGAAGTTGAGGAGAGGGTACCTGATCAAGCTGGCTGCAAAACTTAAAAGAACTGACAACTGGCCAGAATCTGTTGTGAGGCAATGATGGAAATAAAATGACCACAATTTATAGTTATTGACTTCAGCATGCTGTTCGAGATGTAAGTAGGAAATATGATTTTAAATTAACAAAGGAAGCTTCAAAATTTAAGTGTCGCAGCCTGGTGTTGAAATCTTGGTATTCCCAATGCAGTATACGAGAGTGCTATACATAAGTCGGTTGTTCTTATGTATAGCATACTTATTGCTCAAAATTGCAGTTCATATATTATTAGACGCTTGCACTTTATTCTATTCGTATTGCAATTTGCAAAGAAAGTCTATGCTATCGAGCGGCACATGCTATTCACAATGCATGGCGGCGCACATGTATGCGCACAAGGTTTTGAAAGTACCCAGATTCGTGTGGTCTCCCTGTGAGATACAAAATACTGACACGTGTACTTATATTTATCGGGCGACCACGTTTCGCCGCCTAACAAATCTTATCGCACAGCGCGGGACGCGCTTGCATGTATCCGAAGTTTCTGGAAAGTTATCGATGCTTCTATCCGCAGTCTGTTGTCGCCGAACCTTGTGTTATCTGATTTATTCGCCTGACGCGAATGGTGTAGAACTTTGTGGAAGGCACGCGGGTCCCAACGATTAGTCTGGAACATTCGACGATTCTGTATAAAAGCCGACGCGCTTGACCCGCTGATCAGATTTTCGACGATCGCCGACCGTGTTCGCCGCTATCGTTGTGCTATAAGTGTAGCCTCTTTTGTGGGCACAGGTTCGCCCAATAAAAGTTAGTTTTGTGTTCCACAGTATTGCTACTGTGTTCTTTGACGTCACGACCACGTGACATCTGGTGGAGGTGCTTTTCGTCCATGTACCGGACGCCCCCGACAAGCCGTGATCCAAGCCCGGACCGCAAAGAGAGCACCAACGTAGTCCTGGACCAGCGAGCAAGCCGTCGTCTACAACAGCTGCCCCCGGAGCACGGACTTCTACCTGAGAAGCCCAAGAAGATTGTGGCCAAGACAACCACAATGGCTGCCCCAGTGTCACCCATCGTACTTCAACAACCCAGGGAGCCCCCTACCTTCCGTGGAGCTACGTCAGAGGATCCTGAAACCTGGCTCGAAGCCTTCGAAAGGATCTCGACCTTCAATAACTGGACCTCTGAGGATAAGCTACGACACGTGTACTTCTCCTTGGAAGATGCCGCGAGGACTTGGTTCGAAAACCGGGAGTCCACCCTAGCAACATGGGACCTATTCCGCAGTAACTTCCTGAGGACGTTCACGAGCGTTGTCCGAAAAGAAAGGGCCGAAGTTCTACTGGAAACCCGAGGCCAACTACCCAATGAGACCATCGCCATCTTCACAGAAGAGATGACCCGTCTTTTCCGGCACGCCGACCCGGAAATGTCCGAAGAGAAAAAAGTGCGTTTCTTGATGCGAGGCGTAAAGGAGAAACTTTTCGCCGGAATGGTAAGAAGCCCACCGAAGACCGTCGACGAGTTTCTTCGTGAGGCGACGAGCATCGAGAAGACACTGGAATTGCGGAACCGGCAATTCGACCGCCGCACCAAGCCAACAAGCTACGCCGGAATTCAATCACTGGCCACGGACGATCTGTGCGAGACCATCAGGGCCATTGTGCGCGAAGAACTGCGCAAGGTCTTGCCATCGTCGCAGCCTCAAGTGGCCTCGATCGCCGACATCGTGAAAGAAGAGGTGCACCGATCGCTTGGAGTTCCTGAGGTGCAACCACAAGTACCGCAGCCTCAGCCAGAAGCGATGACTTACGCCGCCGTCGCACGCCGTCAAGGTCCCCCTCCGCGACCGCGCCAGGGCCCTGCAACGCCCCAATTCCGTCGTCCGCCGCCGCCGCCAGTACGACCACCCGTCGCCCAGCGCACCTACGCGAGGAAGACAGACATTTGGCGTGCCCCCGACCACCGCCCGCTCTGCTACCACTGCGGCGAAGCCGGCCATGTTTACCGCCGATGCCCATACCGCGAGCTGGGATTGCGAGGCTTCGCCGTCAACGCACAGCGCCCGAGGGAAGGTGAACGCCCTCGTGACATCGCCGACTACCTCGCCGCTACTCAGTGGAGCCCTCGACGACCGTCCCGTTCGCCGTCACCAGGCCGCTACCTGTCGCCACAGCACAGACCATACACTGGCCCAGCCCGGGGCCGGTCCGTCAGCCCATATCCGGAAAACTAAAAACAGCAACCGATGGAGGTGCGGTTGCTGTTCGTCGAACTGACGAAGATCCTCCGTCGCCGACGAAGACGCCGAAAAGCCTATCTCGACGACATAACAACGACGACACACCGCCGTCCCGACGAAGTCTGGCAGGAAAGAACACGCTGACGAAAGACCACCTGACGACGCCACGTACCAACCACAGGTCAACGCGACGCAGCCGTGATCCGACGCCGAGGCCTAACTGCAACGCAAGACAAAGAACCACCGACCTCGACGTGCTTCTCGACGGCCACGCAGTCACCGCCTTAGTAGACACAGGAGCCGATTACTCTGTGATGAGTGGACCCATCGCAGCCCAATTGAAGAAAGTTAAGACTGCATGGGAAGGCCCGTTAATTCGGACCGCTGGAGGACACCTAATCACGCCGAGTGGTATCTGCACGGCAAGAATTACCATTCATGACCGGACTTACCCTGCCACCTTCGTTATCCTGCAACAGTGTTCACGAGACGTCATTCTCGGCATGGACTTCCTGAACCAACATGGCGCAATCATCGACCTGAAGTCGAAGTCAATAACGCTGTCGGAAGATCAAGCGATACCGCCGGAGAGCTGTCGTAGTCACCACGCCTTGAGTGTGCTCGAAGATCAAGTGAGCATCCCGCCTCGCTCCAGCATTGTTATTTTGGTCGGCACCGAAACACCCGCTGACGTAGAAGGCGTCATCGAAGGCGACCAACGTTTACTGCTCGACCGTGAAATTTGCGTCGCAAGAGGGATCGCTCGACTGCACGGAGGAAACACGAAAGTGTTGCTGACAAACTTCAGCCAGGAGTTCAAGCGCGTCAACAAGGGCACGACGATCGCATACATCGAGGAAATTCAGGAAACCAGCGATGCCTTTGTCCTGTCGGATTCTGTTGCATCTACCCCGACGACCGTAGTTCCCGAGCCAGACTTCGACATAAATCCAAGTCTCCCCGTGATTAAGCAGCAACAGCTCAGAAGTCTGCTTCGACGATACAAAGACTGTTTTGCGACGTCATCGAGGATTCGACAAACCCCAGTCGCAAAGCATCGCATAATAACCGAAGAGTGCGCTCGACCACTACGCCAGAGCCCTTACCGAGTTTCGACGCGAGAACGCGAAGCTATAAGACAACAAGTCGACGAAATGCTGCGCGACGACATCATCCAGCCGTCGAAAAGCCCGTGGGCGTCTCCAGTTGTTTTAGTGAAGAAAAAGGACGGAACCCTACGTTTCTGCGTCGATTATCGTCGACTGAACAAAATCACGAAGAAAGACTTATACCCCCTCCCACGGATAGACGACGCATTGGATCGGCTCTGCAATGCTAAATACTTCTCATCGATGGACCTCAAGTCTGGCTACTGGCAAATAGAAGTCGACGAAAGGGATCGCGAAAAGACCGCCTTCATCACACCAGACGGCCTCTATGAATTCAAGGTTATGCCATTTGGACTGTGCTCGGCGCCTGCAACGTTCCAGCGCGTGATGGACACGGTTTTAGCAGGATTGAAGTGGCAGACCTGTCTTGTTTACTTGGATGACGTCGTCGTCTTTGCCGGAAATTTCGACGATCACCTCAAGCGGCTTGCGACAGTATTAGAGGCCATCAAGTCATCAGGGCTCACTCTGAAGCCGGAAAAGTGTCGCTTCGCTTACGATGAGCTTCTATTCCTAGGCCACGTCATCAGCAAATCTGGAGTACGCCCCGACCCGCAGAAGACAGCTGCCATCGCAAAGTTCCCGCAGCCAATCGACAAGAAGGCAGTGCGCAGATTCCTTGGCATGTGTGCCTACTATAGGCGCTTTGTCAAGGACTTTTCACGCATCGCGGAGCCGCTAACACATCTAACGAAATGTGATGTCGAGTTCAAGTGGGAAACGCCGCAGGCCGACGCATTTCAAGAACTCAAACGACGCATGCAGTCGCCGCCGGTACTTGCACACTTCGACGAGGACGCCGATACTGAAATCCACACTGACGCAAGTAGCCTAGGCCTCGGTGCCGTCCTAGTCCAGAGGAAAGACGGACTTGAACGGGTGATATCGTATGCTAGCCGGTCGCTGTCAAAAGCGGAAGGCAATTATTCTACGACTGAAAAGGAATGCCTCGCCATCATTTGGGCTACAGCAAAATTCCGCCCTTACCTCTATGGTAGGCCATTCAAAGTCGTCAGCGACCATCACGCGTTGTGTTGGCTAGCTAACTTAAAGGACCCTTCAGGACGGCTGGCGCGGTGGAGCCTCAGATTGCAAGAATATGACGTCACTGTAATATACAAGTCCGGAAGAAAACACTCTGACGCCGACTGCTTATCACGCGCCCCCATCGATCCCCCGCCGCAAGACGACGAGGACGACGACGCCTTCCTTGGAATAATAAGCGCGGAAGACTTCACTAAACAGCAGCGAGCAGACCCAGAGCTAAAAGGCCTCGTCGAGTACTTGGAAGGGAACACCGACGTCGTCCCTAGGGCATTTAAGCGCGGGTTGTCTTCGTTCACGCTACAAAACAACCTGCTCGTGAAGAAGAACTTCTCACCAGTCCGCGCCAGCTACCTTCTTGTTGTACCGTCAGCGCTGCGTCCAGAAGTACTGCACGCCCTACACGACGATCCAACCGCTGGGCACCTTGGATTCTCCCGGACGCTGTCGAGGATACAGGAAAGGTATTACTGGCCGCGTCTGACCGCCGACGTCGCCCGTTACGTCAAGACATGCCGAGACTGTCAGCGGCGCAAGACACCACCGACAAGGCCAGCAGGGTTACTACAGCCGATCGACCCTCCTCGTCGACCATTCCAGCAGATTGGGATGGATTTGTTGGGGCCGTTTCCGACGTCAACATCCGGGAATAAGTGGATCGTCGTGGCGACGGACTACCTCACCCGCTTCGCTGAAACTAAAGCTCTACCAAAAGGCAGCGCAGCCGAAGTGGCGAAATTTTTCGTCGAGCACATCCTGCTGCGACATGGTGCCCCAGAAGTCCTCATCACCGACAGAGGAACGGCTTTTACAGCAGAGCTCACCCAAGCCATTCTGCAATACAGCCAGACAAGCCACAGGAGGACAACTGCCTACCACCCGCAGACGAATGGTCTCACGGAACGCCTGAACAAGACCCTCGCCGACATGCTAGCAATGTACGTCGACGTCGAACACAAGACCTGGGATGCAGTCCTGCCGTACGTAACATTCGCTTACAACACGGCGGTGCAAGAAACAACACAGATCACGCCGTTTAAGCTGGTTTACGGCAGAAATCCGACGACGACGCTCGACGCCATGCTGCCGCACGTCACTGACGAGGAAAATCTTGACGTCGCTAGCTATCTCCAGCGCGCCGAAGAAGCCCGACAGCTCGCCCGCCTGCGGATCAAGAACCAGCAGAGGACCGACAGCCGACACTACAACCTCCGACGACGCTTTGTCGAGTACCAGCCCGGTGACCGTGTTTGGGTTTGGACCCCTATACGCCGACGAGGACTGAGCGAGAAGCTCTTGCGTCGCTATTTCGGACCGTACAAGATCATCCGACGTATTGGCGCACTGGACTATGAGGTCGTGCCAGACGGCATTTCGCTGTCACAGCGGCGCCGCTCACGACCTGAAATTGTCCACGTTGTGCGACTCAAGCCGTATCACCAGCGTTGACGAACTTTGGGACTTCGCATAACTGACCTTTGGACTTGATTTCTTTTCGTTCTTTTGTTACTTATGTTTAATAAGTGTCATTCTGTGTTTCGCTCTCTTATATTTGTAGCATCGGGACGATGCTATTTAAGAGGGGGGTATTGACACGTGTACTTATATTTATCGGGCGACCACGTTTCGCCGCCTAACAAATCTTATCGCACAGCGCGGGACGCGCTTGCATGTATCCGAAGTTTCTGGAAAGTTATCGATGCTTCTATCCGCAGTCTGTTGTCGCCGAACCTTGTGTTATCTGATTTATTCGCCTGACGCGAATGGTGTAGAACTTTGTGGAAGGCACGCGGGTCCCAACGATTAGTCTGGAACATTCGACGATTCTGTATAAAAGCCGACGCGCTTGACCCGCTGATCAGATTTTCGACGATCGCCGACCGTGTTCGCCGCTATCGTTGTGCTATAAGTGTAGCCTCTTTTGTGGGCACAGGTTCGCCCAATAAAAGTTAGTTTTGTGTTCCACAGTATTGCTACTGTGTTCTTTGACGTCACGACCACGTGACAATACCGTCGACTAGTTGTGCCATAAATTGGTGCCAGCACTACAATATTAATGCACGCGTGGCTATGGCAACATACATCACATGCAAAAGTGTCACTTTGCTTTCAAGAACTTGGCTTGACTAAAAAAACTATTGACTATTTAATGGCCAAAGTAGTTGGACAGGAAACCATGAAAGCATGTATCTAATATTGCAGAAATAATTTAACACTTCGGAAAACATGAATCAAAATAATACTTTCTCACAACTACGACTGCACTTGTCGTCTGCCTCACACCAATACTGGCGTATAATCGCTATCGCACTCGCCTATCATTGTTTTCAGCATGCTTCAGATTCAAAAATTCTGATTAAAAATGTTCCACAGCATCTTCTGCGTTACCACTTCATAATTAGACACTGTGACTGATAAGCTTCATATTGCACTGAAATAAATGGGTACCATGAAAATTTGTTGTTAGTCCCTTTAAGGTGGCAGCTGAAAGTTTTTTTTTTCTGAAAACAAACAAAAAAAAAGAGGAGGGGTCATAGCAGTGCACAAAGAATTCAAAACTTTATTGAACCAATGACTTAATCGCTCTAAATCTCTCCGAAGGACACCTTAGCATCTGTCTTAAGGAATAAGCTGCAGCGTTCGGCCTGCACACCGTCGCAGTTTTTCAGGGGAATGGCACCAAGGTCGGACAGCCGGCCATGCAGATCACCGTCTTTCGGACAGTCCAAACGAGGAGCGTATGCCCCTCCAGAATTTTGCAGCGCGCCGCAAACATTTTGCACAGAGGCTGTTCTATGTATACAGTATCTGGGATTAGGCTTCTGCTGCAATTTTATGGACACTCCGGGCGAATTCGCGTGAGGTTCCGGGCGAGTTCGCGTGAGGCGTGAGGTTCCGTATAAAGTCCAAGTGTGGTAAGATCGCGACTCGCGCACCCTTTGCTGTTGGTGCGAGGGAAAGCAGACAAGAGTGGGCCTATAAAGACGGTTGCTTGATGCACACCGCCCTCCCGCGTGCCCGGCATTGTAGGTCACGTAATCCAACGCGTGCTTGGCAAGGGGGGTGGTGGGGCGGGTGTAGATGGCATGTGAGCGTGCGTCTTCTATCTAACCTGGCCATGGCTGAGCGCATACACGGGTCACCCGCCTTAGCTTGGGGTTAATCTACGGCGGGTGAACATGCAAGTTGTGACGGTGATCGAATGAGATCTGCTCATGTTTGCCTATGCGAGCGTGACACCGTGCTTGTTGATTTAACTGGCAAGAAAATGTTTATTGCAACTCATACGCACCTGCGAACGTTACTTCGTGTAGTTGTCTAATACTTTGCTATCGCTAGCATCAGTGTTTCGCCTTTCAGACGAAACTCTGAATTTTTACACAGCCCAAAATTTATTGCAGTGGGTCGTTAAGAACATTATGTGTGGGGCCTACGCAGTGTACCTGCGCCGAGTGCCGGGGCCACAAAACACAAGTGTTGTTGTTTCTAAATCCTGACTCGCCGCAGTAGCCCAGTGGCTACGACGTTGTGCTGCCGAGGTTGCGGGTTCGACCCCAGCCGCGGTAGCTGCATTTATCTGGGAGCGAAATACAAGAACGCCCGTGCACTTAGATTTATGCGCACGTTAAGGAAACCGAGGTTGTCAAATTTAATCTGGAGTCCCCCACTACGGCTGTCTCATACTCGGAGCGCGCTTAATTTTGGCGCATGAAGCCCAAAAATTTATTTTAAATTTTTTGTTTCTAAATCCTAAATATTTCTGCAGGAAAGTGCGCTTAAGATTACGTGGCTATTATAATGTTATTACAATCAGATGGCACTCAACAAGATCAAGTGAAACATCGCAGGCCGTTTGAAATTTATAAGACAATAAGATCGTGGCTTGATAAAATCCAAATTATAGTAAACAAAGCTAAACAATAAATTGAAATTGTGCAATATGACTACAGAAAAACAAAGTCTGCAACCAATGACCATAACTCTAACTGTTGAGAAGAAAACCCACTTATCAATCCCAGATGGAATAACCCTTGTTATTTTTTTTAATATCGGTGCGAAAGGATTATGGGATACTCTACGATGGATCGCATCCATGCCATCAATCTAGTAATCGAGAAATCCGCAGAGTACAATCAGCCTCTCTATATGGCTTTCATAGGTTACGAAAAGGCATTTGATTTAGCAGAGATACCGCAGTCATAGAGGCATTATGTCATCAAGGAGTACAGGACGCTTATGTAAATATCTTGGAAAGTATCTACAAGGATTCCACAGCTACCTTAATTCTCCACAATAAAAGTAGGAAGATACCTATAAAGAAATGGGTCAGACAATTAAGGAGACACAATCTCTCCAATAATATTCACTGCGTGCTTGGAAGAAGTGTTCAAGCAATTAAACTGGGAAGGCTTAGGAGTAAGGATCAACGGCAAATATCTCGGCAACCTTCGATTTGCAGATGACATTGTCTTGTTCATCAACACTGGGGATGAGTTACAACAAATGATTGAGGACGTTAACAGAGAGAGTGTAAGAGTGGGGTTGAAGATTAATATGCAGAAGACAAAGATAATGATCAATGGCCAGGCAAGGAAACAAGAGTTCAGGATCACTAGTCAGCCTGTAGAGTTTGTGAAGGAGTACGTTTACCCAGGTCAAATACTCACAGGGGTCCCTGATGACGTGAAGGAAATTTACAGAAGAATAAAAATAGGTTGGAACGCATTCAGCAGACATTGTCTGATCCTGACTGGAAGCTTACCATTATCATTAAAAAGAAAGGTGTACAGTCACTGCATTCTACCGGTGCTGACGTATGAAGCAGAAACTTGGAGACTGACAAAGAAGCTTAAAAACAAGTTAAGGACCGTGTAAAGAGCGATGGAGCGAAGAATGTTGGGCGTAACGTTAAGAGACAGGAAGAGAGTGGTGTGGATCAAAGAGCAAACAGGGATATCCGATATCCTAAATGACATTAAGAGAAAGAAATGGAGCTGGGCAGGTCATGTAATGGGTAGGTTAGATAACCGGTGGACAATTAGGGTTACAGAATGGGTGCCAAGAGAAGGGAAGCGCAGTCGAGGTTGGCAGAAGACTAGTTGGGGTGATGAAACTAAGAAATTCGCAGGCGCTAGCTGGAATCGGGTGGCGCAGGACAGGGGTAATCGGAAATCGCAGGGAGAGGCCTTCGTCCTGCAGTGGACATAAAATAGGATGATGACGATGCAGGATACGCACACAGCGTTCATGCCAGTAGTGGAAGGCAGAATGTTGCCCTGGATATGTACAGGCCATCCCGCGTAACTTGAACCAGGATTTAAAAAAAAAAATTCGCAGTTCCGCCCGAAAGGCGAAGCGCCGATTGCGATAGCAAATTAGTAGATAGCTGTACAAAGTAAGGATAGTGGTTTTAACAACCGTATAAACTTTTAAACGTTCGCTTACTAACTAAACGAACAATAATAGTATGTGTGAGCGTGACTAAACAAGGACGTAGAAAGGAACAGACACACAGAGACAGCACTGTCCTTGTGTGTCTGCTTCTTTCTACGTCCGTGTTCACTCACGCTTACACATTCTATCATGGATTCAAACCAACTAGCCCGTCAACGTGTTTTAACTAAATTAACCAGCACAGTGTCATGCGCGCACAGGAAAACATGAACACATCTCGCTCGATGAGCGCGGAAACTCGCTGTGAAAATTCTGGAGTCAGGAATCGCGACAGCAGTAAGCGAAATGACCATCATACATGACTCGCCTCAGCGCGAACGAAACGTCGAAAGCACAGCGGATACGAAGCTACCGGCACTGCGCGCACTCTGCAAACGTCGCAGATCTCTTTGAAGATGAGGCTCAGGTGACAGATAGCCACGACCTTTAGCCACATCGCAGATAGCTTTCAAGACACATGAGCGCCAGCAACGCGTCCCTACGGCTTCCGCTAAAGCGTCTACTACGGCGTCCGCGATTCGCGTGGCCAACCGGGTTGTCTCCACTCTGTGCGGAGCGGCGGGCGAGGAAGACAACGAGGCACCGTAGAAGCCGCCGGAGAAGAGCGCCCCTCTTCCCTCGCCTCACCCTTCTGCCTAGCGCGCCACAGGAGAGGGCACGCATCCGGGCCGCGTTCCACACTCGCGCACGCGAGATTGAACCGCGTTCGCCGGCTCACCCTCACACCTTTCACTCATACGGAACCTCACGGCGACGGCAGAAATGCGCCTGGAGTGTCCACATAATTGATATCGCAATAAAATGAAAGGCACGTCGGAAGCGAATTGAACCGAAGTCATGCTATTCGCACTGACCTATAGTAACTCAGGCAATTTTGTTTGTTTTCCCCATAACTCATTAACTCATTAAATTTTTTACCCTACTTTTTCATTATTGGCTGAGGACGCCATGCATGATAGGCTGATTTGTAGTGCGCTTTCAGAAACCACCGATTGAGTTGTTTACTGTACGATAGGTCTCACGTAGTCCTTTTTTTTTTTTTTTCGGGCTGCAAAGAAAGCCCGCGAAATATGAAAAAAGGCACGTGACGGAGCGCTTGCGCAGTGGTATCGTGCTGCTCTCAAGCATATGTTCGGTGAACATGGCCGGCTGCATCGTTACTGGCGGCGAGGAAGCGGCAGGGCGTTCTTTATCTCCTCGGCAGCGCTCGGCTAGCAGCGTGCATTTGCGCCGACATCCGACGGGAGCCGCCGGCCCATCTGCCTACAACCATCATAACGCCTGCCGCTTCAGTTATGGGGAAAACAAAGATTGCCCGAGTTACTATAGGCTATCGCGAATAGTGCGCGTTCGGTTCAATTCACTTCCGACGCGCCTTTCGTTCAAGTCTTGGCTCAAGTTACGTGGGACACCCTGCATAAACGTTGGCTTTGGCTACGCTGAGCCCATTATTTGCGCGAAGCGTGGTGGGGCCGTTTTCGCAGTCAAACGCAATGTGCGTCGCTCGCATCTTTGGAGACCATCTATTGATATTGCTCTAAGCAGACTTTTACGTAACAACTGCATGTAATTATTTACTGATAATGAATTAAAACATTTTGGTAGTTTTGTTATTTATTGATTATATTTATTTACTCGCTAACGCTCGCTGTAATTCAATTACTGTTTTTCATTAATCAATTACGTGTAACCAGTTAGCTTATTGACGAGACAATCTGCAATAGGCGACGAAGCTTTGATCTGGATAGGAACTACACCAGGAGCGTAGCCAGGGGGTGGCACGCTGGCCACGTGTAAGCCCCCTCCCCCCCCCCCCCCCCACCACCGAAATTTACGTGTTTAAATGGGGCTTGCCCAGCCCCCTGTCCTCTTCCTCCCCATCTCCCTTCCCGCTCAAGTTGGTGCCCCCCCCCCCCCCCCCCTGAAACCCGAAAACCATTTCTGGCTACGCCACTGAACTACAGTAGAACGCCCGCGGTCATGCCACGCAGCATCCTCGTGGGTGCGTGCGTTCAAACAGCGCTCCGTATGCGCTTCATCTCAGTATAACGATCCACCAGGTGTCGGCCGACGAATCGAACCGGTATGTACTTGTACGTAACAGCTGGTGGAACAGAGAGATACGAGAAGCGATGGCCGAACGACAGAAAGCATCCCGAGAGCACAGGCAGGCAAAGAAGGCGCAGTTGCCGCAGGATGAAGTAGCCAGTAAATGGGAAATATACCGGGAGAAAAACTCTATGGTTCAAATACTGGTGCAAGCAAAATTAAAAGGTGAAAGTGAGCGTAGGTTGTCAGAAATACGTGAGAAAAAGAAGGACGCACCTAGAATATTTTGGAACCACATAAAATTATTAGGCAGGAAGTCAACAACAATACAACATATCCTAGACGAAGATGGAAACAGACTGGAAGGAGAAGCGGCAATAAATTACATCCGAAAAATAACAGCCGAATCTTTCCAAGGCAATGACGAGGTTTTATTTGAAGAAAAGAAAATAGCATGAAAGAGACCCAGGTGGAAAAGGAGCTGGTGCTGACAAATTTCAACTGGAACAAAGCCGAAGAGAAAATTCCTAAGCGCACAGCCACAGGGCTAGACGAGGTTCCCGTTAGGCTGATTAATTAACTAGGACCAAAAAGTAAAGAAGCTCTGGTGAAAGTAATGGAAAAAACTTTAAAAGATAGACGAACACCAGACAGTTGGCGACAAAGTAGAATGAATTTAATTTATAAAGGTAAAGGGGAGAAAGAATTCACTCGTATAGACCGTTGACCATTACATCGGTAATATACAGGCTAGCAATGCAGGCAACCAAATCAAAGCTTCAAGCATGGGCAGAGAATAATGGCATTTTGGGAGAACTTCAGAATGGCTTCAGAATAAGCAGGCGTTTAGATTACAACTTATTTATTCTTACTCAGTGTATTGAAATATCAAAAGTAGAAAGCAGACCGTTATACGTGGCCGAGCGGCGCTCCGCGGAGCGCCGGCCTCGCCGGCCGCCCGGAGCCGTGTTCAAATTGGAAGTGGACGAGCGTGTACAAGTAATTTCCCCTGTGTTGTGCTTGTTCGTTGGCTTCTCATAATATATATATATATATATATATATATCTCGCACAGTGCCACATTAACCACTGACCCAGGTTGTCTACAAGTTTGGGCCGCTATAGGTAGGTGCTGGCTGCTGCTTTGCCGAGCATATATGGGCCACTGCGAATGTGCCCAACCACCTGCTGCTGTCTATAACCTAGTAGACAACTTTGCCACGGCGTGATATTGGTATGTGTCCATTCTGGGCCAATCTCCCAGGATGGATACGCCAAGGTGACACAAGGGGCATGTAGCGTTATATACAGGCTGATCATTTCTACGTTTTCCGGAATTTTCAAAAATCGCCTGTTGCGGATAACAATTCCAGTCCTTGCACTGGATTATTGAGAGAGACGGGTATTACTTGCACAAAAATATCTAAGCGCATATTCAACTAATTAACATAAATTCACTACTGAACATCTCAATTACTTTACGGCACATATTGCAATTTATGGATTGTAGCCAGTGCGCTTTCAAGGCGTGTCCACTTTGAAGTAATTTCCAGAATGGCACCAGTTTCGAGATATTTGCCATCAAGATCGTCATAAAAGTTTACTGTTGTGTTACTTATTTTTTTAACAAAACGGTACTTTATGTATTAAAGCACAAAAGTAACTGGAACGCCCATATATTTTGTCCCACACTTTGGGAAATAATATATCGAAATCGGTGTCATCGTGGATATTCATTTCAATGGGATTCATCTTGCAAACTTACGATTATAATTCGTAAATTGCGATGTGTGCCGTAAAATTCGAATTTTCGTTACATATAGTTGAATATGTGTTTTGATTTCTCGCTCCAGTAATGTCCGCCTCTTCGAATAATTCAGCTCAAGGACAAGAATTATGCTACCTGCCACAGACGATTTTTAAAAATTCTGGAACACTTATGATCACCCCGTATTAAAGCGATGGCGCCCCACGTGGAACGACACCTATGCGGCGAGCGCGGCCGCTTGATGGATGGCCATTGCAACGAAGTTGCAGCCACCATACACAGGGTTGGTGGGGGTTGCTACAGAGTTTCAACTGGTGTGCAATGAATGATCACAGCAGGATGCACTGTGTCGTGATGTCACTGGCTACTGTGGTTGGCGGCGAGATTGCCGCTTCGCATGTCTGCTATGCGTGCATAAGGTCTTGCGATTCGCGGCTATGGCACGGGGATATAGACAGAAAGTTAGACAAGAAAGCTATCGCAGACCTTGAAAATCTTCTTCGATGGTTTCTGGCCACAATTTTCTTTATTATTATAGCTTCCACTCCGCTGTTCTGCGAGCAGCACAACTGCAATTTTGGTATCAAGTTGGGAGGGAAATGACTTGGCAGTTTCAACACTCAAAGAACGTTCTTTCTTTCTTCCTTTCTTTCTCTCTATCTTTCTTTCTTTCCTTCTTTTTTTTTCTACGAAACATGTCTGCCACAGCTCACCAAGCGGTTCATCTAATGCCTTCCTGTAAACGTCCAAGCATATAGAGAAAGAAATTGTCCAAACGTGTTACACTACAGAATCTTTTATCGTTAATCTGAAAATAAATGGCATTTGTGAAGATCGGCAAACAGTCGCTGTCCATCCTGTCTGGCACCGTCGTCGATGCTAACAAAAATGTATGTTGAACATAGCACACGGTAGGTATGGCATTCCACGAATCCGGTGTTCTGTAGAAATTCGGCTTGCCATCGTTCGCGAAGTGTAAGTCCATAGCATCCAGACATCTACTATATAGGACAAATCTGCCCCGGATGTTACGACATTGTCTCCCAAGAGAGAGTAATGTGCAGCAAAGTCGACACTGATTACCCTCGGAAGGGGGAAACGACTGCAGAAGTCATCCAGAAGCGCCTCCATGTGCATCTTTCTTCTGGGAGTTTATGTACGCCGGCACTTCGACTGCCTAGGCACAATTGCACATGGAAGACTTCCAAGATGCAGGAGCAAATGTCTTTCACTGACAAGGTAACATACACGGCGAATTTCTCGCCGACGTATATATCATGACAGTTAAATTTGTAAAGGACGGTATAGTGAGATTGCCGTGAGTCGGACATGACTGTATACCCTACAATATTGTTTCGTCCATTTGGCAGAACTGCCTCGGGAGGGTTAGGAATGGTGCAGAGGTGTCACTAAAGAAAAGGTAAGTGCGCATAACGAGACATACAACAGCGGTATGGTTCTACAACAAGATGAGCGGCACATTTGGAAGACAGAAGCTACCAGGTGGACTATAGTGATAGCCATTGTACTACAGAGGATAAGTGACTCAAGATGCCGCAGTGCTTCCAGCTTGTCCTTTGTGAAACTCGCAGGCATTTTCGCCTGACGGCATCCAGCCCTCTTGCAAATCGAATGAATGCGCACCGAAAGTGAGAATACGGCCCCTTTGCTTTTGCCGGCCCCTTTGCTTTTGCCGGCCCCTTTGCCGTTAGATACAGTGCGTTGGTAACGAAGTCGATGGAACACAAGTATTTCGTTAAATCGAGAACTTTGCTCAATCGAAAACACTTTTAATGACTCGTGCGAGTATAGGACTGAATTTGCTCAAGACTCAGAAAATTGCCTGCGTACGCACTTAATTTATGGTGAGCCCGCTGAGAAGGTCTTGAATTTCTTTGTGGGAGAGGCAAAGTAAGTCAACAGGTCAACGGCGTCTGTGACCTCGACCGGAAACCCGGCATACAAACATTTCTCCCAAAGCGTTCGTTAAATCTGGCGGGACGTTGAGTTCACTCCGTTGCTTCGAGGTTTTCAACGCACTAGGTTCTTTGAATCTATGTCCGAAAATTTAAAGAGAAAAGAAAAAAATCTTCGTTAAATCGAAAATATACAAGTGCCCGTGCATTCTGTAAAAGGCCACAATGTAAGCACCCCTTCACAACTGCCTGTATGTAAGCAAGCTCCCGTAACGCGATCACCGACGCAAGTATACTGACGCCGAACGTTGTCTCTCGAAACCTTTGACGGGCGCGACCCTCGATCGGGGACAAACACGCCTCTACATTTACTTGGCACGGCGACCGGCGGAAGCTTTGGGAAGGCGAGACTGACGAGGAAGGCAGGGAAACAAAAAAAGATTTATGGATCGGCTTAGCAGCAAGTGCTCGCGGCGGCGTCAGTCGGTTGCGTTGGCGACCGTCTGCACGCTGTAGCGTAGCACAGCGCAGCACAGCACTCCCTTGCCGCTGAAACACCTTTCACGCGCGCACCCAGAAGGCATGTCCGGCTCAAAGATCTCTTCCTATCCCAATGATGAGAGCGTGGAGACTGCTGACGAACACGGAGCCACCTCCTCCATCACGACCGCTCTTTCACCTGCGTGTAATACGCGGCCAGGTACAGGGCTAGATAGTGGATTGAGGGTAGGCAAGAAAGGGAAAAAGAAACGGTGTGATAAGAAAGAAACACGGTAAAGAGAAAAAAAAAAGAACTCTCGCTCTGGGCGATAAGGCTCTGCCGTCAGGTATAGGCAACGCTCTCAGCCAGGAGCGACAGTTAGAGACTATAGAGGCGCGGTCGGAACCCGCCATACTTTTTTATACACGTCGAGATGTTGTTTGTACCGAAGGTGATGCCTAAAACGTTTGTGGCCGTCGCGATGACATCACGGGAGCGTTGAGGAACCGCCGGTACGCGTCCACGTGCAACATGGCGCGCCTACTTGCGGCTCGTTACTGTCTCCTCGTCAGCAGCGTCTTCATTTGGGTGAGTATGCAGACTGCACTGTCGAACAAGAAAAGGGAGTCTTCGTTTTTGCGCCGATATCGATTTCCGATGAGTGTTCGAACCGCTTGTTATACAGAGTTCGAGCATGCTGTGCTACGTATAAGGAAATGCATACAAAGCTGGCAAAAGCTGCCTGGTTGGTTCGGGCATGGACCTTAGGTCGAACTACTGTCGCCGTAACAGTACAGAAGGCAAATACTGTATACATCAACAGGTAACTGTTTAAATATGCTTCTAGAAATAATTTCCATACCCTTACTTTTGACCACAGTATACGTCAAGAGACAACTGTTTATATGTGCTTGCAAAGAGATTTCACATCTCTATTTTTCACGTGCATGTAAACTAACAAAAGCTGTGACTATCAACACAAGTGAAACAAAATGAATTACGGTCACTCTGTGAGTCAATTTTGCTTGCCATCCTTGTCACGGGCGATTCGTAACCGCTCCCCCAGTGGAAAAAAAAAAGAGCTTCTACCCGCATGTTGATATGCATGATGTGCGTCCGTGGAAAGTGAAAGTTTAGGCTACTTTTAATATTGCGAACGTCGCAAACATGCCACTGAAAAGCATAACCATGCAAGCACGTGAGCTCCGTAAACAAACGCAGTCAAGCACGATAAAAAGTTTGTTTATATGTAAAAAAGATATTAAGGATGAGAATGTTTTTAAAACCGGGTGTGCCATGCATATGAGACTTTTCAGACAGGGATGTGACGCTGCATTGTCATAGAAGTATGTACGGATAATGATATGCATGTAATGAAATTCGAACTTAGTGCGCTTCGCGCAGCGCATGAATGTGGCTACCGATCACCGCGCAACCTATTTCTTTCTCAATTACGACAAAATGCATTATATCCGTATATAGTTTGCTGATGCAGACTGTGCGGAGAGCCGATAAGTAAAGGACAAATGCAGGATGGCACTGACCTTGACTCCTCTCAGTTACTGCAAGATCCCTTTGTTTTTCGTTTACTCGACCACGTTGTGTCGACACATGCTTCGCATGAATACGAAACAGGGGTAACCTCTATTGCCATGGCGTGATTATATGCCAAGGACGCAATGTAGCGTCGTAATCAAACAGGACCGCGGCATATGCCTTACCAAATTATCCAAGCCGCAGTAGGGCCGAAAATCCCGCTACGGTAAGAGATACTAGCCCTGTTGCTTATTTATGCAAGGCATGTGCGGACGCAACGGTTAAGGCACACACTCGGTTACACAAAAAGAAAAAAAAAACTTTGAAGTGAGAGGAGCCAAGCTCCCTGCCTTTCTTTCTGAATTCGCCCTCAATTTCATAATTAAATCGAGGGAAATGTGACACCAGTCGTTTTATTTTATTTTCCTTTGTCTGAATAAGAAAACTACGGGTATATTGCATTTGAACGAACGAACGAAAGAAAGAGATTAAGAGAACCAATTCCAGTATACGTAAGCCACCGCGATGTGCCATTCGTTGACTGCAATACATCAGCACCAGTGCATCAATGGAGACATGGCGATGCGTTACACCTAAACCAGTAAAATCCCATCGTGTTCTGGCGCCTTAATGCAAGAGTTCCTGTACATAGCGTGCATTCCAGAGATTTCTGAGAACACGCGACCATCGCGTCTACGGATCGGGTCGCGCACTGTCTATAGCAAAACGGCCGAGGCATATAGTTTCGTTCTGTGTTTGTCGCGGCTCTGCTGCCGTTATATAAGTAACTAGACTGATATAGCGTGGAGAGCCGTCATATACAGACTATATACCACAGCAATTGTGACTGCCTTATGCGCGGCTCACCGCTCCCAAATCTGGAATGCGGACAGAGTGCAAAAACATGTTTGTGTCAACGCACCACCAGAAACACAGGCAACTGCAAGTGGACATGTGCACATATTGCTGCGAGAATGAACGGAAATACCTGAACACTGTCTCGCGCGAACGTGCAGTATACTACTATATGATGCACAGGACTGGCATGAGGTAAACGTAATAGTGGAGGTGTACACGGATGGGCACTAGTTCAACGGGGCAAAAGCACCTGCAGGGGGAAGGTGTCGCGCTCTTTCACGGTGACGCTGCATTAATAAACGACACTTAAATCTATGAGTCCGCAGCAGCAATCTGCATCATATTTAACCCGAGTAAACTCTCCAGAGCTAAGTGTGTGCAAAGTAGAAACGATAGTTTTTGCAAACTCGGACGCTGTTAAAAAAAGTCGCAGTTTGGCCCGAAAGGCCTAGCATCAATGACGATAGCAAATTAGTAGACAGCTATACGAAGTAAGACTAACAATTTCATCGGTCGTATTAACTTGTAAACATTCGCTTACTAACTAAATTAAACAGCATGGCGTCACGCGCGCACAAGCAAACATGAACACATCTCGCTCGACGAGCGCGGAAGCTCGCTGTCAAAACGCTGGAGTGAGGAAGCGCGACAGCAGCAGCCACGAGAGAAGTGACCTCCGTGTTGTCTCTGGCTTCAACGCAAACTAAGCTGCGAAAACACAGCGCACACGAAGCTATCAGCAATCGCACTCTGTCCCCCAGCGCAGATCGCTTTTAAAACAGAGGTCGCGCGGCCGCGCTAGCGCACACGAGAGAGAAGTGGTTTTTGTGGGGGAAGGAGGAAAGGTTGGCACTATCTTCTGCAACCCTTGCGGAAGCACGGCTCAGCGCGCACACGAGGTTCAGCCACAGAACACCTATTCAGCCGCCATCGTCGGCTCACCCTCGCACATACAGCATACGGCGCGCGATGACGATGCTATCGCCCTTGGACTTTATACGGAACATCACGGCGACGGCAGAAATTCGCCAGGAGTGTCCATATAATTGCTATCGCAGTGATATGCAAAATGAAGAAAATGCCTTCAAAGATTCAGAGCAGTGTTGTTTCATTTAAATACTTCGCGCGTGACCCCTAAGACCACCCAGGAACGTGTGTATGTGCGGCATTCTCGTATTCCACGTTTTTCTGCGAGATTGGTTTCGATCTCCCGCTTCGTTTTGGCCACTTTTGCACGCACCGCTGCATTCGCTGTCGCCTTGGACGCGCATTCTTCTGAAGCTTTTCTTCAAACTGGCGTGCCGTGTGCGTGCCACAAAGAGTACCAACTACTGAAAAGTGTTCTTAATCTCTTTTGAGCCAGCAAATTAATTTTATGACTGACAGGGCCGTGGCCTGTGGCGTATCTGGAAATGTTTTTCGTAGGGTAGGAGGAGGGGTCATCCACTTGACCAGGGTGGGGGAGGAAGGAGGGCGCTGGGAAGACACCTACTAACACAAATTTCTGGTGTAGGGGAGGTCAAGCGGGGGGGGGGGGGGGGAGGGGTGTTGGCACGTGTTTGATGTGCCACCCCCTGGCTATATGCGACCGGCTGTGGTCGTTTGAAACACCAGAGCTTACCGAACAGAGACGTCCAGCGTCGGGGGTGAAGATGCTGCGTCGATCTCTCGCGTTGACTTGGAAAGCCAGGGGCGCGGGCCACTTTTGCACTCGGCTCCGTGAAAAAGTGCCGATTTCCAAAGCTGTGGCATGTGCCGATCTTGAGTGCCATTTTACAGATCCAGATGTGCGCACTAGAAATGGCGGAGAGACCGTAGAGTACAACGTGCACCGAAAACGGCAGTAAAATATGGCTTGAGTGCGCGAAGCCGTATGCATGTCGCAGGAAACCAGGTGACCGCGTGAAGCCTCACGTAGCGGTAAATTGTGGTCAAGTGCCTCGGGTTTTGCTTGCTTTGCAGTTACGGGCAAATATTTGTTACTTTTGAATTAATTCATCAGCCTTTACACACATACTGTCGCGCCCCTCATACCACTGCTAAGCTTATAAAAAAAGAAAGACGAAATCACCCTTTTAAAGTGATGGTGTACATGCTAAGCCTTTTCCTCGCGTCACGAATGAACTTCTAAGAGGATGGTCATATGGACACATTTATCTGAGGTGCCATCAGCTCATTTAAAAAAAATGAATTATCGCATTATTGCAGGACAGACGTGACTGCAATATTTTGGCACCTTTTTGAATAATTGGGGAAGCATAAAATACAAGAAACTCGAAACGCGTTTTTTCCCCCTAAATTACAGCCAACCTAAAAATACATATTCTCGGTCTATTACCGCGCAGATATATAATGGTTGGAATTTTGCTGGAACTTTCTCGAATAGTTGGGGAACTTGCCGCAAGAAATCCGAAACGCGTTTTTGACCGAAAATTATCCCTCGCCCCCCTTTTCCCACCTATTCTTTGATGCGAAAGCGTCAAAAATTAAGCGAAAAAGCCGGCGTCTGCCATCAGTAACAGCGAAATGGCCCCTGGCTAAGCTCCCATTGTCATTAGCTGCGACACCCCGTCACGGGCGCGCCTCTACGGAGCAGAGCGGGCGAAAGGGAGGGAACACATGCTTAAAACCCCTTAAACTTCGTAAAGTAGTGGCACGCTTTGAAGAATGCCGCCTCCTCCTCGCCCGCTCTGGCCGAGGCCCACGCCGCGTCGCTATACGCCTAATAGCATCACGTGGGCCCTCGCGCCGTGCATCAGCGCCATTTTTGCTCGAGAAGCACCTACGGAGTGGCGAGGAGCGCATGTTGGCGCCGTTGCTACGCTCGAGCAGTGTAGGCGGCGCCACGGTCGAGGAGGGAGCGTGAGAGAAACGAGGAGGAGTGAAGGCGGAGGAGAGTGTCGCTACTTTAGGAAGTTTAAGGGGTTTTACACATGCTGCCGCAATAGCGAGCCAGGTGTTGCGTGAGCGAAGAGGGCATCGCCGCGACGCCACGTCACCCTCGCTCCAGCTCTCCGAAACAGGCACGCGGTCCGTATCTCCCTCTCTCACCCCCATCTAGCTTAGCTGCTGCTTGCGTGGTCTCTCGTCGCGCAAGACGTCGGTGGCATGCAGCGTTCGAACAGCAGGCTGCTGCTGTTTGCTGGCTCAGACAGCACGTGGCGCTATGGTACACCACTTGCAGCGCAAAGCTCGAAGGACCACTTAGCGGCGTTCAATTGGGCATTAATTCTTTCGCGCTCACGACTCATGTGTGCTTAGGTGTCTTCGGATTTTTCATACACCATTTGTGAAGTCTGGCGGAGCAAGAAGAAATGCACGGAGCAAGAAGAAATGCAAAGTGCAGGATACCCGTGAACTCATGCTGAACTATCTATGGCCCCTGCACGAAGCCAAATCGAAGAGTGCAGCGCGGGATGCGCGAGCTGTAGTCAAGCTGAGGACGAAAGTATCGCACTGCTTAACAAGTGCAGATGAAGTGCAACAAGGAGGCAGGGGTGCACTTGCCAAAGAAAGTGCACTCCTGCCTCCCCTGTCATAATTTATTGATTTATTGTCAATACTCTCAAGGCCCACATGGAATTATAGCGAGGAGTGGGAAGACATGATATGGTTGTGCCACACTTTTAAAAGTTGGCACTGTCAGTGATAACGGCAATGGAGGCAGGGAGGTGGCTCCGTATTCGGTACTGGTGCACGGGATGAAGGACTTTAGGTAAGCCCTCCAGCGGCAAATAATAGAGGGCTTTGAGCATATGACTTTAACTCTTTCCGTACCGTGCCCATTGGGTACAGTTAGCCCGCTAACAATGGTTGTAACGCCGCTTTAGAGACCTTCCGCACCGCTCACGAACACATTACGCCATTGAACGGGAAGGAGAACTGCATTTTTGTTTTCTAAGCAGTTCCGATTTTTTCATGCCAGGCGCTAATCTTTGAATGCGGTCCAAATTTTTGAATGCGCTCGGAAATTTCGCAATCATCAAAGCAGAAAGCAAAAATGGTAGATACGCCTCCGGGAGCGGCACGCACACTTCGAAAGATCGCAGATGTCATGACGCCACTGCGTCTGTGGCTGATTGTAACGATGGATCGAGCAGCAACGAGTCTGTATGCTGGCTTTTCCTCGGACTTTGAATCTGAGAGCGACGATGACGCAAACCAGCCCGGAACACCGGCAGCCGCAGCCCAGCACACCCAACTGTAGTGCTTGCAGTTAAATTTTTGTAGTAGAATACCTGCTCAATGAAAATTTGATTTTTTCGGAGATAGTGCCTATTAGACGGCAACACATTTTGTTTATCTCATAATTTTTGTTGCATATTTTTCTTAGTTTATACAAGCGTGTCTTTACAAGCTTTGTGAAATTTTATCCCACAATCATGATTCTCGCAATTTATACCTTTTCTGTGACATAGATCTCATTAATAAAACTCTTATGCGTGAAAAGTGCATTCATTCTGCTTTTTGTTTATATATTGCATAAAATATTGAGCGCAGTAGTTTCTTGAGAAAAAACGATGGCTTAACCTACAACAAAAACCCAATGATAAGGAAAGAGTTCAAAGGGCCCTGAATCACTTATCGCAGCAGAAAAATGCATTTGGAGTGAAAATAGGCTGTTTCAGAAACACTTTGCTCAAAAAGTACTTCAATGCGTTCAGAAGAAGCGGAGTTATTGGCAATCAAACATGGCATCCGCAGTGCTCCCGCTCCTTCTTCTATGTCTTGCATTGTGAAGGCTGCGGTGTAGTGGGGCATGCTGGGCATGCCCACAAAGCTCCACCTTCTAAGTGTCACTGTTGGTTTTATGTCCGTGTAGCTGAAGGAAAACGGTGAACTATTAGCAGGGTATATATGTGGGGCTTTAGCTTTACTGGTGTATTTACTATAAGGTGGGCGTATATTTGAAGTTTCGAATACGAATAGTCTGTGTGCAATATTTTATTCGTATTAGAAAATGAACTATTCAATATTTTCGAATACCAAAACTAACGAAATATTTCACAACAACCGGCTGCTAAAACCGGGTTACTGTTCTCCACCTGCTAAACAAAGTATCGCAAATTATAATTATCAGAAGTAAATCAGTGACAAGTTTTCAAGCAATTCAGGAACAAAATCAGTAATGCAGGTTTTTTGGGGGGTTTTGTGGTGGAAGCACGACGCTCATTAACACTCCTTGGGTTACATCTTGCAAAAATACATAAATACCCAAGAATGCATGGACGTGGGAACTGCCGTCGCTGTAGCACAATTAGTAATGCAACGTGCAGGTATGCCGAGGTTGTGGGTTCGGCTCTCAACGTCAGAAAGTTTTCCTTCCTCCATTTTCCTTGAGCGTCTCATTTTTTCATCTCAATTAAAAACTACAAATTTCCCCTATGCCTTCTTTTTTTTTCTTCATTATCTGTTGGTTTTATAGGGTTAATCCTGGCTAACAAATATGTGCGAGCATTCTTAGAAAACCATTGCCCTTACAAAACCAGGCCCCTCAGTTCCCCTCCTTTTCGTCCAACAGATGACAACCGGCTAGTTTTGCTTCTGGCCTGCCGATTAGCCTTTCTTGTAGTCTAATCATGTAGCAGTTTTATCTTTTACTTTACACTGAGCACATGCTGGTGGGCAAGTTGGTTATACATGATTACAACGAAGGCGCCAAATAAAACAACTTTACAACCAGTGATGCTTTCCTTGCAACAGGCACTTTATTGTGTCTAGAGCACACAAATACCTAATTAGCTTTGTTTTCCTTTTCCATAACTTCTGATATTTTCTCAACAAATATTTATTTTGTGTTCTTGGAATGTTGGTCATACAGCAGCCTGTCATTCTTGGAAGGCTTGTTTGCCACCAGGCTCCAAAGGTGTCAAGCGGCTATTTGTGCAGTTTATTTTCGTGACAGCTGTAGTGATATTCTACCTAAAATGATCCTAAATGTCCATAACAGCTGACCGTCTATTCAGTACAAGTGTGTTCCTAATTATAGCAAAATAAGTATTCCTGCTGTATATATGTGCGTCTGCGTTTATCTGAGATTATATTTGATAGTTACTACTCGTATCCGAAAAAGACTGTATTCAATCATCCACTTCTAATTTTTACATAATGGATTATGTCAGCTTAAATATTTCATTACACATTGCACATTGGAAGCTTACAAATACAGGATAGTTTAAGTGACAAGCAATGTAGTTTTCCTAGCATGAAAATGCACTTAGTCTACATATTAACCCTACATTTTTCGTGCTTCTCGATGTTCGTGGTAGCAGAAGGAGATTCTGTGGAACGCGTTTGGCCGCGTGTTGTTAGAACGGCAATGACAATTATCAGAGTTTTGTACAAGTAAAATACCACATTTTCGCCCTACATCTACTTGAAAGCCGCCGTGAGAAACGGAAACAATTTGTTCGGTCACACGTGAACGAGCTCAGCCATTCCGATACCGACGGTTTTTTTTTAACGCAGTCGATATGTCTTATTCGCCTGCTGTGTTCTTAATCTGAACAGAAAATGTTTTGCTAAATTAGCTATATAGATGTGCTTGCATATGTCTACCAATCGAATGGATTTGGTGACACCGCTGAACCCGCAGCATTTAAAAGCATTCAAATAGGTTTTGTAAATAATAAAGAAACCTCAATTTTGTGAACACAATGTAAAGGCTATAATGACCACTGTGCTGTGAAACACAATAACAGTGTGAAGGCTACTAATGTGAAAGCAACCGTTGGTTCATCATGGTCACAGAGCCTATGCGTAGCACAGCGAATTTCGGCCACTTATATGTAGCTTTTGAATATTAAAGTGCATTCTAGAAGGCCATTTTCCAAGCAACCTTTCTAAGTTATAAGTCGTTAAAATATCACCAACTGCTCATTCAAGTCACTAAAAAAATAGCTGATTGCTAAATAGAAAACCTTGCCGCAAAGACAAAAAAAGTTACTAAATCTGGCGACAATATCTTTAACATTGCAACACTGATTAAATACCAGTAAATTATAAGAAGCAAACCTGATTTTATGTTTTGAAACATGGCTAGTTATACGGCCCCAACAAGCATGTGATGGTGGTGGTAGATTAAACTTATTTTGAAATGCCCAGCAATAGCTTTCTTAGCAATGTAGGCTTGCAAGGCATGTCTTGCAGGCATCTCACATCGCAAAGCACGGTAACCCTTAACTGCTTAGGGCACCCGGTCAAGCACTATCTCCTACAGCATGTGGCGATGATGCCCGAAAGACAATCCTAGCTGCCCAAGCAGCGGATACGCAATACAGAAATCGTACCTATGAGGACGTACTTCCGAGAGAAAACTTGGCATCAGCTGTTGTTTTGTTGTATTGCAGCCGACAGTGCCCACTTTCGCCAGTGTGTGTGTGTAGGGGGTGGGGGGGGGGGCATGCCTCCAAGTCTCCCCCTCCCCACACACACACACACCGGTAGATACGCCTATGACAAGCATGGCGTCATGCACGCACAGGCTAATATTAACACATCTCACTCGATGACCACGAGCACTCACTGTCACAACGCTGGCATGATGAAGAGCGCTGGCAGCGAGAAGCGAATGCTTCGTGCTGCCTCTAGTTTCACCGCGAGAACACCTTTCGCGGCCAAATACACGAATGCAGTCTTGAAAGTATACTGGGAACCTCAATTGTGCCACTGAGGTTCCCTAGTAGCCCGAATCAATGCTTAGAGCAAGTCTTGAAAGGCAACTGTGGACTTGTAGAGGTGGGAAAATTTACCAGCTGGAACCTAGCAGACCCTGTGTGTTATATACATACCGGTGATGAGTGCACCGCAGAACCAATGTGGCCGAGACTCCGTGTGCAGGTGGCGGAGAGGTCAGATTCCCATTGCATGGCTTCAAGCGGCTTTCTGTAGACTCGCGTGATCTTGGTCGGGACTCCAAGCGTAGTATTCCCAGTTTTCAGAAGTGGCCGGGGGGGGGGGGGGGATCAAATGACCAACTCTGCCCCCCCTCCTGTTCTTAAAGTGGGGGGGCAATTGCTTTCCCCCTGCCCCCCTCCCTTGTGTTTCTAAGTGTTTAATGTTGATCACGTGTGGTCAGTCAGCGAGTGTTCAATGTGAACAGCACTGTCAGCCGTGCCTGCTAAGCCTAACTCTTCCCCATCTGCGCGTGGTTGCTGTGCAGGTGTTCGGCATCGTGCTTCTTGTGGTGGGCGGCCTGCTGCGCTCGGACCCGGATGTGCGGCGAATTGCCGAGTACTTCACCGTGTTTGACAACTACTGGGCGGCCAGCATCACCACGCTGTTCGTCGGCGCCTGCCTACTGCTCGTCGGCTTCCTGGGTTGCTGCGGAGCTTTCTTCCAGAGCAAGCGCCTACTCATCGCGGTCAGCCACACAAACACAATCTGCGCTTTTGCGCGGTTGGCAGCAAGCAACAGTCTTTCTTTCTTTTTTCAGTCTCTTGCATTCCCTGCACTGCCCTAGACTTACTGTATATGCTACTAAAACGTTAGTAGCATATATACAGTAACTCTATGACAATGTTACCAGATAATAGGTAGTAGTGTTGCTCTATGACATGCCAGTGCCTCTTTCCAAGTGGCGGGCATGTCGGCAGTAAGCGTAGAGCACTGGGCAGAGTACATGAAACTTCTGCCGTCGACGCACTCACCGCACTCACTCTCTTCCATCTCACACGCGACTGTGACATTGGTGGCCTGGCCTCCGAGATCAGAGGTGTGCCAGTGCGTGGCTATCGCGTCATGATGCGCATGTCTAGCCCGGTGGTCGCAAGACCCGATTTCCTGCGAGACCGCGCCTCAGGAAGAGCACTAGCTTCTTCAGACAAGTCAACTGGACATCCGAACAAGTCTCTCAATAGTTCTGTGCATTTCACAAAAAATCTGCTAACATGTACAAATTTGTCAATGTGACAGCACCGCTAATGGGCTGCAGGAGTTGCAAATGCTAAATGCACAACCTAAGAGCACTTTTTCTTTTTTTTGATTGTGTTTCTCAGCTACTTCAGCTACCTTTTATGATTGTGGGGTAGCCGTTCTTTCGGTGGCCTTTTTGCCTAAGTTGGCATCCCTAAATACACAATGAGGCGACTAGCACACATGCTGCACACAATGAAGCACACATGCTGTACTATGTGAGGAACACTATGGAGAAGCGATAGAAGCGCCTGTTGCCTCCCAACTTAATTAAATACTGGGGTTTTGCATGCCAAAACTACAATATGATTATGAGGCTTGCCATAGAGGGGGACTGTGAAATAACTTTTACCAGCTGAGGTTCTTTAATGTGC
>NC_092817.1:60661126-60666126 GCF_023375885.2 Dermacentor andersoni | reverse complement strand
TAAAATCTGATAATAAAAGCAATGAATTAACAAATGAGCAGCCATTGCTATGTTTTAGGAAGTAAAAACAGAAAATATAATATTTGAAGAGCCTTCCTCAAAAAGATCCCGGCCATGGCGGCAGCATTTCGATGGAGGCGGCGAAATTCGAAAAAACGCGTGTACATAGATTTAGGTGCACGTTAACGAACCCCAGGAGGTCAAAATTTTCGGAGTCCTCCACTTCGGCGTGCGTCATAATCACAAAATGATTTGGCACGTAAAACCCCATAATTAAAAAAAAGCCCCCCTGAAAAAAACCAAACCAAAACCGAATCCTGAGTTTTGTGCTTCGGCCATCTGGTGGTAGACTGTCGAACTCAGTCCTACGTGGCGTTAAAAAAAAAAAAAAGAATGCCGCGCAGCATGACGCGTAACGATAGGTGCTAGCAATTAAACCACTCCGCTACGGCAGCCAACGCTTCCGCTAAGGATACGCTCGAGTTTTTATACAAACCACGTGAATTTGCACGACTTTTGCTCAAAAATAGCTTTGGGGAACAGTGTTACACCATGTCTAGAGAGTCGCGATACACATCAATCGAAAGCCGCGTCTACGGACTAGTTACGCGGTAGCGGCTAATACGCCAGCAGACGTAGTTTTATCACAGCTACCGTTTTTGTCTCGAAAATCGAGCACAAATTTTTGTAGTTTTTATAGGCTTCCACTGCTGAATGTCCAACCGCTCTGGGAACAAAATTCTAGCTTTCCACAGCGTGATCACTGCATTTGGATCGCGTGGATTGTCTTCTACCACATTTCTGCCACCTACCTTTTTCAATAATCGACCTGCTGCTTTAGTCACGAAAAACCCGCTCCTTCCATTGAAAACGCGCTAGCTTCGTGCCGCGGCTGCTTGGAGTGCTAGTTGGTACGTGTACAGAAAAGCTGGATATGTCTAAGCTATTGTTTACAGCATTCATATTCAATACAGAATATTGAGGGAGTTCACAGTCATTGAAGAAGACTGTTCTGATCCTGTATGTTTCGTGCAGAAGAGATAGAACGATGCGGAAATCGCTAGCGAGACCTCTGCTTTAACTTCTCCTTTGTTGATCATATTTAGTTATTTATTTATTTATTTGAGTACCCTAAAGGCCCGTTAGGGCGTTACATAGGGGGCGGGATGAAAAAGATCAAGCGTAAGTGCAATGTGTACAATGCAAATAATATAGGAAGGCATTAGGAACAATAAAAACTAAATTGATCTAAACGTCGAGCACAAACAAACAAAATAGAAAGAAGAAAGAAAAGAGAAACGGAGTTTATAGAATATTCGGTAGCGTGAAAATCGTATAAGAACCTAAAACGCGATGTAGACAACCAGCGCCCATCAGAACACGAATCGAATGACGACTTAGGTAAAGAACCTACAGAGATACATATCAAATGAAACGGAATGAATTTTATACAATGTCGAGCACATGAAAACACCGTTGAAGTAAATATTCAAGCAAATGTGGGTTCGGACAGTTTGATACACTATAAAAAGGTTAGCAGTGCTGCATGAAATGATGATGATTCCGTAAGCGAGACAATGTTTGAAGGTAGCGAGTTCCATTCGTTAATAGATAAAACTAGAGGCGAATTTTGATAAGCGTTAGTGCTGGCAAATATAGGTTTTACTTTACGAACATGGTCTGCGCGGGTCGAGATGTGGGGAGCGGGAAGAATATGGGCTCGAGCGAATGAAATGTTGCTGTGGTAAAGGCTACGGAGGAAAGACAACCGTGATCATTTCCTGCGCATGTCAAGTGAAGCGAGATTGATTTCTTTAAGGCGGACACACTTTGATATCTAGAGTATGAAGTTAAAATGAACCGCGCAGCTTTATTTTGAAATTATTCGAGTAGGTTCCTGAGATTAGAGTGATGGGGGTGCCAAATTATGGACGCATATCCTAAAGAGGCCTTGATAAGAGAACTGTATGCGCGAAGTCTGGTATCTATGTTTGCAAGGTGCAAGTGTCGTTTCATGTAACCAAGTTTTTTACATGCTTTTGATGTGATGTGTTCAATGCGAGCATTGCAGCTTAAGTTGGAAGTAAACAGAACACCCATGTACTTGATTGAAGATACTGAGTCAACAGTAATACCGCGTATTGCATACTGGTCAGAGGTAGGTCGAGTTATCGAAACAAATTTTACGTGTTTGGTTTTGGCTGTATGCTAATTTCCATCTGCCATGTGTCACACCAGTCAGTTAGTTTTGTCAAATTAGACTGCAGCACAGAGATGCCGGCAGGGCAGCTTATTTCATTATACGAGACGCAGTCATCTGCGAAAAGACGTATCTGTGAAGTTATATTAGTTGTGATGTCATTAATGTATATTAAATATAACAGTGGATAAAGAACGGACCCTTGAGAATTTCCCGAACTCACTTAAGTGCGGTTTTAAAAGCAGTTGTTTAGACTTATTACTTGAAATCTGTTCGTTAGGAACTCCTCAATCCATCGCGTGTGTTGTAGTCCAGCTGTAGGCTTCCAACTTTCAGTTTTAGTCTATTATGAGGTAGGCGATCGAAGGCTTTTGAAAAATCAATAAAAATGGCGTCTGTACAAATCAATTTATCCAAAGAAATATGAATATCTGTTAAAAGTTCATATAGTTGCGTCTGACACGAACGATTTTGGCGAAAGCCATGTTGGTTATTGAGGAGCAGGCTATTATCGTTAAGATAATAGCCTGCTATAGCACACTATAATGTGAGTACAGGATGTTTTTCAGTAATTTGCCACAAATAGATGTCAGTGATATAGGTCTGTAATTATTAGGGTCTGCTGTGTCACCAGATTCAAATACCGGTATTACTAATGCTGATTTCCAATCTTCGGGTAGGCATCCCGTACCTAGGGATTGCTATCCCTTACCTAGGGATTGCTGAAACATTAGCGATAACAAAACAGAAGAGTAGTGCGAGGTTAAGTTTAGAAGTTTAGCACTTATACCGTTAGGACCTGGGGTGGTTTTATGAGGAAGCCTGTCAATTGCACGAGAGACACCAACTTCCGATATTATGATGCATGAAAAAGGGAATTGAATAGTCGTTGTTCGAGTATGTGAGTGTTATCAAGTGGCAGTTCGTTCGTGAAAACTGCAGAGAAGCATTTGCTAAATAGCTCTGTGCTATATCTTGTGTTAAGCACTGCTCCGCTTTTGGAAGTTAGTAACGGAGCAGTGTGATTTGGTTTTGGGTTAACTACTTGCGAAAACTTTTTTTGGAACAGTTTTTATCATATTCGGAAGTGTGCAATTAAAAAACTGGTCTTTAGCTTCGAGAATTGTAGTTTCTGTATGGCGAGCTATGGTTTTGTTATTTTGCCAGTCTTCTGGAGCAGCTCTTCTGAACGCTCTTTTTTTCTTGTTTATGCACTTCTGCGCTTCGCGGTTAAACCACGGATCGTTCTGCATTGAGCTGATGGTCATTTTTGGTATACATGTAGCTTGAAATTCTTTGAATTTATTACGGAACAAGCTCCAGTTATCATTTACCATTCTGTTTCGAAAATTGTTTGCAAGTCGGCTGTAAATGAAACTAACATACCAATCATTCTGTCAGTGTCGGCGCGTGCGTAGTTGAGAATGCATTTTTTCGCTGTATATTTCTCGGCAGGTTTCAATGCAAATGAACATTTCACCATCCTGTGATCACTTAATTATGGTTCTAGTACATGTGTCGCAGCAAGGTCTGGATGATTTGGTAAAATATTATCTAGTATGTGGTCACCCCAAGTTGGTTCGCGCACGACTGGAGTTAAATGATGAAAATGCAAATTCCAAACGGCGATCAGGTGGACGATAGCATGCACCAATGAGACATTGCGCATGTCCAATACGTGCAGAGACCCACACTATTTCAAGAGGAGAGTTATTTATATATATTATATATATATATATATATATATATATATATATATATATATATATATATATATATATATATATATATATATATATATATATATATATATATATATTCACAAGAGACAGTTGGTAGTCATCTTTAATTAATATAGTAACTCCGCCTCCTCGAAAGCCTTCCCGGTCCTTTCGAAAGATAAAAAAAGATGGGTCAAGTGCAAGTTCGCTGTTAGTGATGCCACTGGAAAGCCACCTTTCCGTACCTACTATTATATCTGTAGTGCAAAAATTAATGAGCGTTTTCAGTGCGGCAATATTATGAAAACGGCTGCGGAAATTTGTCAAGAGCAACGAGAATGCATGTATGGACATGAGCTTACGCCTCTCAGTTTTTTTCGTCAATTATTGGAAGGTTGATTTCTTGCAGCAGCCTGCACAACATTATTAATGACTGACTCAAACCGGTAAACATAACCTTTAAAATGTAGAGACGTAAAATTAATAGAAAAACGTTCGTTTTCTTCACGATTGTTCTTAGCGAAATCGCGCAACTTTCCACGACCCAACTGTACCTTAGCTGAAAAGTCTTCTTCTATCCACACTTTAGGGAAAAAATTATGGGGTTTTACGTGCCAAAACCACTTTCTGATTATGAGGCACGCCGTAGTGGAGGACTCCGGAAGTTTCGACCACCTGGGGTTCTTTAACGTGCACCTAAATCTAAGCGCACGGGTGTTTTCGCATTTCGCCCCCATCGAATAGTGGCCGCAGAGGCCGGGATTCAATCCCGCGACCTCGTGCTCAGCAGCCTAACACCATAGCCACTGAGCAACCACGGGGGTCACACTTTAGGGGACTCGAGGTTTTTCAGTTTGTGGGCATTTTGTAGCACTTCTGTTTTAGATATAAAGTTCAGGAATGTAATGATGATAGGACGGAAAAAACCGTGACGGCGCTGACCAATACTATGAGCACATTCAATGTCACCAACGTTGACCTTCAAGTGAGTGGAGCAAAATTCTTTCACAATGGCTTCGGATTCGGTATACCCTTCATGGCCCTCTTCGGAGATACCCTCGATTATATGCTTGTTGCGC